>NW_025533467.1:1200000-1500000 GCF_020615455.1 Coregonus clupeaformis
AAGCAGTTTAGTCTCCTCAATTTGCTAATTTTCCACATTATTCATTACAAGATTTAGATTAGGTTTAGGGTTTAGCGAGTGATTTGTCCCAAATACAATGCTTTTAGTTTTTTATATATTTAGGACTAGCTTATTGCTAGCCACCCATTCTAAAACTGACTGCAGATCTTTGTTAAAGGTTGCAGTGAATTCACTTGCTGTGGTAACTGACGTGTATAACGTTGAGTTATCAGTGTACATAGACATACAGGCTTTACTTAATGCTAGTGGTAGGTCATTAGGAAAAATTGAAAACAGTAAAGGACCAAGACAGCTGCTTTGAGGTATACCACACTCTACCTGGTTTACGTTAGAGAGGCTTCCATTAAAGAAAACCCTCTGTGTTGTGTTTGATAGGTAGCTCTCAATCCATGAAATGGCAGAGGATGTAAAGCCATAACACATATGTTTTTTCAGCAGCAGATTATGATCGCTGTGTAATGAACTGGAGTCAAACACACACACACATGCACCCGCACTCACACACACACACACACACTTTTGTCCTCACCTGTCTCTCCCCACACAGGGAGGTACTCATCCTGTTGAATGTCCAGCATGAGCTCCAGACCGTTTCCCATCCCTCCCTTGGTAGTTATGAGAGGGGTGCGGCCCTCACCCCCTGCGTTGAACGTGTAACACTTCCCATAGCGAGTGAACACCTGAGGAGAAAGATGAGAAATATGAAAGGAATGAGATAGCAAGACCAGATGTCCTGGAACCATCCCTCACAATAGCAGGACCATATTCATCCAGATGTATGGCTCTGCGCAATAGTTTCTGTAAGCCAAGTTTTGTTCCTTACTGTAACTTGCCACTGGGGGTTAGTGTTAGTCTACATTAGACACAACAGTGCCATGAGTGATGAGAGTATTCCTCTGGGTTTGGGGTTACATATTCATCTGACTGAGGTGATGGAGACCGGCAGCCAGTTATTTAACATTCCCTCACAACCTCTTTATTATAGCTATAATAGAACTGCTGTAACCATGGAGACCAAGCATCCCTGCAAAGAACATACTTTATATGTTGAACATTGAGTCATATTTCAAGGAACAAAAGGTAAACATTCAGAAAACGTCACGGAACGGTACGGCTGCTGTGGGAACTCATCAACTGTTATGATGGCTTATGACATAAGTTATCGCAGCATGTCAGAAGTCACACTAGGCCCATAGATGGAGGACTGAAGCAATGCTATGAGAAACTCACAGAGTAAAGAAAGAGCACATCTGGTAATGCAGGGCACAGAAAGGGTAGTAAGTGCAGTAACATTATGTTTCATAAAACTATATTGAACAAAATTATAAAAGCAACATGCAATTAAAAAGATTTTACTGAATTACAGTTCATCAGTCAATTGAAATAAATTAATTAGGCCCTAATCTATGGATTTCACATGACTGGCCATAGGCCCACCCACTTGGCAGCCAGGACCACCCACTGGGGTGCCAGGCTCAGCCAATCACAATGAGTTTTTCTCCCAGGGCTTTATTACAGACAGAAATACTCCTCAGTTCCATTAGCTGTCAGGGTGGCTGGTCTCAGACGATCCCGCAGGTGAAGAAGCCGGATGTGGAAGTCCTGGGCTGGCGCGGATGCACGTGGTCTGCAGTTATGAGACCGGTTGGACGTACTGCCAAATTCTGCCAGGTTTCCCCCGACAAAAGGGTTTTATTACAGACAGAAATACTTTTCAGAACTTGAGACATCTGTGGCATTGTGTCGTGTGACAAAACTGCACATTTTAAAGTGGCCTTTTATTGTCCCCAGCACAAGGTGCACATGTGTAATGATCATGCTGTTTAATCAGCGTCTTGATATGCCAAACATGTCAAGTGGATGGATTATCTTGGCAAAGGAGAAATGCTCACTAACAGGGATGTAAATAAATTTGTGCACAAAATTTGAGAGAAATAAGCTTTTTGTGCTTATGGAAAAGTTCTGGGATCTTTTATTTCAGCTCATGAAACACGGGACCAACACTTAACATGTTGCGTTTATATTTTCATGTTCAGTGTATAAACAACAGCATGGAACTATGCTCATGTCTACAGTAAGTCATAAGTCATTTGTATTTATGACACTTGGGGAGTGTGATTTGAGTCACTCAAATCAAATCAAATGAAATTGTATTTGTCACATGCGCCGAATACAACAGGTGTAGACCTTACCGTAAAATGCTTACTTACAAGCCCTTAACCAACAATGCAGTTCAATAAATAGAGTTAAGAAAATATTTACTAAATAAACTAAAGTAAAACATTTTATAAAAAGTAACACAATAAAATAACAATAACGAGGCTATATACAGGGGGTACCGGTACCGAGTCAATGTGCGGGGGTATAGGTTAGTCAAGGTAATTTGTACATGTAGGTAGGGGTAAAGTGACTATGCATAGATAATAAACAGGGGGTCAATGTAAATTGTCCGGGTGGCCATTATTTTATTAATTGTTCAGCAGTCTTATGGCTTGGGGGTAGAAGCTGTTAAGGAGCCTTTTGGACCTAGACTTGGCGCTCTGGTACCGCTTGCCGTGCGGTAGCAGAGAGTACAGTCTATGGCTTGAGTGACTGGAGTCTTTGACAATTTTTTGGGCCTTCCTTCCTCAGCCCAAAGAGAGAGAGGGGATTGAATTGAATTGAATTGATTTTGGGTAACAGACATATACAACAAAATATACAATGTGGACCCAGAGGATATCACTTGAAAGTATAATTAAAACGCTTGTTTCCAAAGTGGTCCTCGATGGTAAAAAAAAAAAAACATATAATGATTAAAAGGCAAGAACAAATTACAAACAACCATAAATACATAAATGTATATTGACATCCTAAAAAGTGACACTATTCACTGCACTTTTCCCTAACCTTAAAAAGACAACCTTGTCCAAATGAAAAAGCTATTTCTACTTTTTCTTTGCTTGATCTCCAAGGGGAGGCTATTCCATAGACACATTCCTATATAGAAACATTTGCTCCTCGAAATACTGTTTCCTCTTGGCCTTTTACAAGACATAACACTAGCTCTGGTACTGTAACTGTGTTGGTTATAGACCATATCAATGCAGTTTTTCATATAACCTGGGGCACGATCATTTAAGATGTCAAACATATGATAAAGTTTAAGTTGGTCCACTCTGGACTCCAAAGGCAACAAGCCCACCTTCCGGAACTCCTGTAGCCCTATGTGGGTCCTAGGGGGGACAATCAGCATATACCTGATAACATTATTTTGCATGATCTGCATTCAGCTTTTTTGATAGCCCACTATACCAAGCAGAGCAGGCTTAAATCAAAATGACACTGAATCAAGGTTGAGACAAGCAGTTTCTTAACTTTGATGTTAAAATATCTAGTTTTATGATATACACATTTCAATTTGTTCGCCATTTTATAAATAATTTTAGCAGCAATCAGGTCTCCAGTAAGGGATTGATCTAGGGACTCACCAAGATAAATTACACTTGTTTTAGATTCAATCTCCTTGCCTGCACAGTTGACCATTATCTTGTCAGCCCTAAGCAATCTACGTTTTGTTCCAAACAAAATCGATTCAGTTTTTCCCAAATGTAGCGACAATTTGTTGTCAGTCAACCAATCTCTAACAAAATGCAATTCCTTACTCAGGGTCTCCTCTATGTAAACTGTATCCTTTCCTGATACTAGTATGGCTAAGCCATCAGCATAAAGAAGGAGTTTGCACTTTACTGTATCTGGCATATCATTAACATATATAAGAAATAAGAGGGGCCCTAAAATTGATCCCTGCGGTACTCCACAGGATATTTCTTTGGCCTCTGACAGAACATCCCCAACATTACATACTTGTGTTCTGTTGGTCAGATAAGACCTAAACCAATTCACTGCTACGTCATTTAAACCCATGCATTTCAGTTTCATCAGGAGAATATAATGGTCCACAGTGTCAAAAGCTTTCTGCAAGTCTAACATGACCATACCTGTATAGTTCCCCTTCTCACTTTCCTGCTTGATGTGGGCAAAAAGGTGGATAAGGCAAGTATAAGTGGAATGAGCTGTTCTAAAGCCAGATTGGAGTTCATAAAGAAGTTTGTGCTCGAGGGGAGAAAGAATTAGAGAGAGAGAGAAAACATTTGAGAGAGAGAGCGAACAAGAGAGAGAATAAGATGGAAAGAGAGGGAGAGGTTAAGAGAGGTAAAGAGTGGGAGCGGGCCATTGCTCAGCGTTATGGCGCAACATGACACGTCTGTGAATAGAGAGAGGGCTGACAAACAAACACAATGATTGTTGACTGAGTTTGGGCAGTGCCAAGGGCAGTTAGACAGCGTTGCCATCTATCATCACACACACACACACACACACACACACACACACACACACACACACACACACACACACACACACACACACACACACACACACACACACATTTGTTTTACTAACCTGTGGGGACCAAACAATTGATTCCCATTCAACCTAAACCTAACGCCTAACCCTAACCCTAATTGTAATCCCAAACCTCCCCACTTGTCAGAACTTTCCTTGTTTTACTATCCTTGTGAGGACTTCTGGTCCACACAAGGATAGTAAAACCAAACACACACACACACACACACAAACACACACACACACACACACACACACACACACACACACACACACAATGGCTGACAATTACAGGATCAATGTTCAGTTTTCTCTGTCGTGAGGGACTGCTACCCAGCTATAGACTTGTAGACTGACTGGAAATCACTGTGGGGTAAATTCATTACTGATATTTTCAGACACACTGAATGGAGTATGTGAGTATTCTGGAGGATGTTTCTGTCATCATTGCCTAGACAAGAAAATAGGCTTCTAATCTCAACCACTGTTAGAGCAAAAATACTCTCCTACCTCACACTATACTTCCATATTTTCTATGCATTCTGTAACAAGCTTCTACTCTGCTTCCATTCTGCTTCTACCCATCCACCCATATCTTACTCACACGTTTTCCTAATTCCTTTACACTCTCTTTATCCATCATCAACGCTACCCCACTCCTTCCTCCTTCCTGCTATCCTCCCTCCCTCTCTTCATCCATTCCGCTGAACTTTGACTGGCATCGTCATAGACTTGTGTCTACTCTGCAGAGCCTAATGACATATGGGGAAGTTACTAACCATATGTTAGTTCTATGTTAGCCTCTACATCTAACCTCAATGAGTGCATGTTCTTTCTGAATACATGAATGAATAAGGTCAGAGTGCCAGATGCTCTTTATGAACAAATTAATCAATGAATGAGTGTGTGATGTCAGCAAGTGCCTGTTCTTTATGAATACATTAATGAATGAACATGTCTTTTCTAAAGTTAGGAATTAGATTTTTATGTATAAAAAAAAAAAAAGTATTACAATGTAATGCAAGTTCGCGAATTAATGATTTAATTTGTGTGAGGCGTGCAGTTTGTGTCTTTGTGCACGTTGCTATCTATGCCACATTTTACTTTCTGCTGCCTTTGTTGGCAATTCACTAAAATGACTACTTTACAGAGAAATCAATGCTCTTTACCCACTCTAAAGATCAAAGGCACATCTTAAAGAGTTTGCAATCTTACAGAGTCTATAATCTTTGGAGCTCCCGGTAGTCAATCAATGCCTGTCATTCATAGTGCGTTTCCCACAATTGAAAAGCATTAGCACTCTCCTGTGTTTAATCATATACATCAATGTGCATTTCCTTCCTTAGAGGCCAGGCAGACTGTAGAATAAGTCCTAAATCACTAATCCACACACTCTCCTGGCTGTTGGAGGAGACCTGATACACCCCAGCCATCCACCATCTGTTAAAGGATGCCTCTGCAGGGTGAAATTAATCCATTAGCACTCTGTTGTTTTATGAGAGAACGTTTCAGAGACTTAGAACAGCCTCTGTAAAGTGCAACCACTTGCTCAGTTATTATGCTGCTCTATTAAACAGCCTAGGCGCCGGCAAAGAGATTGCGATTTAAATGGTAGTAGCAGCCATGTGTCAGGCAGCAGTGACCGGTCGGCGGTCGGCACGCATAATCTTTTTTCCAGAGAGTGCTAATGTTGTAATTTGCTTGTTGATGCAGCAGGCATCTAAGTAATCTGGAAAATCTGGAACAACTCCCAAGATAGCCAATTTTACAGATTAATGGACTTTGTTGAACTTTAGTTAAGAAAGAAAGAAAACTTAAAAACACTTTGATACAACAGGCAAGAGAGTTAACAGATTTACACATTGTTAATTGTGCTCATGAAAGGAGTATGCCTATTCAAATGCATTAAAAAAGGATACAGCTTTTAATGCCATAGTTCGGATCAGAGTCTTACCAACCTGACACCCGTCTCTCTTGTTCTAGCTTCCACCTGTCTTTCCCGCCCAAACTGAAGGGCAATCCAAGAACAGTAAAACAGGGAGGCTCTCGACTGCTGAGTGCTGACTGACTTCTGTGAGGGAGAGAGATTGCAGCTCAAAGGCTCATGTAGTAGCCCCAATCCGCCATGTCAGAATACAGGTAGATAACCGGTCAGGATGGAACAACAGCAACCCACTGTCCTTTCTGTTCTGTCAGTATGGTTCTCTGTTCTGTTATCGACTGTGTGTGTTTGGACAACGGCTGCTGACTCACCAAACTAATGACAAGCTTTGGGTAAAACTGAAGGTCTTCCCATGCAGGACTTCAAATACCAAGGCTAGGGGATTTAATGAGTGTGTGTATGTGTGTGTGGGTTGTGTGTGTGTGTGTCTCAAGAGTGTGTGTGTCAAGCTGAGTGTGTTAATGATGGCTGAAAAGCATAGTGGCTCAATAGTTACTTGTCAAATTTTGTCACAAAAGAAACAACTGTCGGGAACAAGTGAACTGAAGTGAACCACAGGCCTCCACAGGGAAGATGGCTATATAAAAGCCTGCCACTCAGTAAATGTTTCAATTCATTTGTGTTCCGGCAGTAAAAAGAGAGATCCATAAACTGTCACAAGCAAGTCATACTTCATCTTGATTCTACAAAACAATATGTGGATATGGTGTAGAGAATAGCTAAAATGTTTTCCTCCAAATGAATACCTTTTTACAGTACAGCCTGCTTTTTTAAAATGGTGTATAAAGATGTCTACAGCCTACTGTGTTTTTTAGATTTCAACATCATGAAACACCATACAGTACATTCAACTGTCTGTAATTGTACAAAACCCTGTACAGAAATCATAGTAAAATAATATGTTTAGTTTAACACACGTCTGTTGTCACAGGTCACAGCTAGAGTAATATATCTGGACATGAATGAATCACCCAATACCAGCCACTTCCAATGGCTTTCCTGTCAGATAGCACCTTGAGCCAGACAGGCCTGTAAGCAGCAGAGTTGTCTAATGATCAGTTCATGGATATAGAGACAGCAGGACCTCTGACGTCACTGACAACAAAGGAGAAAAAAAAGAAACAGAGCAGGAGCTGTTTACTTGTATTTTTCCACTTTAGATTATTTGCAGGGGAGATCCAGCACTACATGCCTTGATGCTCTGCAATTAATCATCAAATTAATTTAGGCTGTCAGAATAACTTGACTCATTGCTACAATCATTACCTGTGTGGTATGCAGCGCCATTGTTTGCATTATATCCTTGTGATGGATCCTCTTTTCAGCTTTCCATCACAAACACAATTTTTTTCTGCCCACTGGGCACAGACGTCTATTCCATTCAAATGACGTGGAAACAACGTTGATTCAACCAGTGTGCCCAGTGGGTGGGTTATGAAAATTATAATTAATCTCCCACACAATGAGAGTGTTTCTTTCCCTTAATTGCTCCTTTATTTTCGCCCTCCATCCATCCCTTACCCCCTCCCTCTCCTCACTGTCTCCTCTGAGCTATGATGTGATATTCCCAGTGGACTCCTTTCCATCTCCTCCCTCCTCCTGCTCAGTTTGATTAATATTTGAAAGGCCGACAGAGACGCTCCACTCCTCTCCACCATTCCTCTCATCCCACTTCCAGACACTGCCAGGACTCTCAGTATCTATCACCTTCAGAGGCTATAGCATCATAGCATGGGATGAGAGACATAGCGGCAGAGAGCGAGAGAGAGAGACAGGGAGACAGGGAGAAGGGGTGAGGGGGGAGGAAGGGGGGGAGTGAGAGAGAGAGAGAGAGAGAGAGAGAGAGAGAGAGAGAGAGAGAGAGAGAGAGAGAGAGAGAGAGAGAGAGAGAGAGAGAGAGAGAGAGAGAGAGAGAGAGAGAGTTAAGGAAGCCAGAACAGAACAGCTTCAATGCACCTTGGCATAGATTCTACAACTGTCTGGAAGTCTATTGGAGGGATGCTGTGACGAGTACTGAGTATACGAAGAGGCAGGACGCAGACGCAGGAATTAACAAGGTAAAGGTTTACTTAATAATGAGAAAGAGAATAACAAAGAGAGAGTAAACAACACGACGCTAACAATTACACACAACAATGAACTAACAGTCCATGGCTATATAGTGGTGGTGATGAGATGATGAGGTGCAGGTGCGCTGGAGGTGATTAGGGTGCGTTGGGTTTCCATTCCTGTGTTTGCCGAGGTGGTGCGCTCAGACCGGTGGCTCAGTAGACCGGCGAATCAGAGCGCCGGAGTGGAGCAACGGGAGGAGACGTGACAGATGCGACACCATTCTTCCATGAGAAATTCTATAATGTGGTGTTTTGTTGATGGTGGTGGAAAACGCTGTCTCAGGCGCCGTGCCAAAATGTCCCATAAATGTTCAATTGGGTTGAGATCTAGTGACTGAGACGGCCATTGTATATGGTTTACATTGTCATCAAACCATTTAGTGACCACTCGTGCCCTGTGAATGGGGGCATTGTCATCCTAGGGGGCATAGCCATGGTAGCCAAAATAATGGCCTGCCCAGCATTTGTATACATGACCCTAAGCATGATGGGATGTTAATTGCTTAGGAACCACACCTGCTTTCAATATACTTTATTTCCCTCATTTACTTGAGTATTTCCATTATTTTAGCAGTTACCTGTATATTGGTAGATGCATTATGTTTGTGATACATATTTGGAGAGTAATTGCAAAAAGCGTTTAAAAAGCAATGAACAATAGAGCAGTTAGATTGGCTATTCATTGATGAATCAACTATAGTGTATTCACCATCTAGTACTCAGGCAATAAAAACAACACAGCATAAAGAGATCAAAACCACTGGCACGTTCAGAAACGTAAAACTGCATGGGGGTCTCAACAACACAAGTCCAATCAAATGGTGAGTAACACTGTTGGGTAGAATCTTCTGTACGGTATGTCTCCGAGAGAGACTATAACGGGCAACTTGAAGCCAACCTGGTCTTCTATGGTTTGAGGAAAACTGGCCAAAGTGCCATGACATGCTAAGAAAAAATAAGCCTTTCAACACTGGGAAAAAAAGCAGGTGAGAAAAAAAGAGTAAAATAATCCCTATTACCCCCACCTCCTGCTGGCTTTTTCTTAAATGGAGTAGAAAATATCTCCATATTTAAACAAGGGCATACTAAAACCCTGTTAAAAACAGGCTCTTTTTCAGCCATCTGTATTAGTCCTCCCCTGGTGAATGGTGAAAGCGGGCATGTGGATTTCAACACTAGATAAAGAATGTGTTTGGATTGCAGGCAGACTCTCTGTCAGATACATGCAATTTTCTATAAAATCTCCCAGGCAGCAATAAAGCCATAATTCCCCACAGAGTGAGCCCCAAATGAGGCAGCAAGGGGACTGGGCTATTCTCTGTCAGTCTGCCTTAGTTTATAAACTACCATTTTCCACCAATCTGTTGTATCTACAGTGAATAATGGTAGTACCTCTAGATAGCTACATACAAAATAGATCTGAACCGATAAAGATACATAGTAATCCATTTCTGTCTTATACTCTTTATTAGTGGACAAAATCATATACGATATCACCAACGGTGATGCAAAGCAAATACAGTATATCTGGTCATTTCATCCAATTAAAGTGAATTGTCTACCTATGCACAGACAGGCACAGCTATTCCTCAATGTCAGATTTTATGTTTCCTACTGTGCTGCCTCAGTTTTCCTCCAGTGACACCCTTCACCTTGTTTATATAGTCAACCATAAATACATGCACAGCACAAGCCGACTTCCTAACCCAACCTGTCAGTTTCGTTCATCTTTTTTATCGCCTACGAATCGACTGATTGGTTCTGCCGTCCGCCTACAATACCCACGCTCCCCATGCTGGGAGAGCTCTGCCGGGCACAGAGACCATTTACATTTACATTTTAGCTGTTAACTCCAGAGTGCTGTGTCCCCTCCTCATACACCGCTGAGTAAACATCAATGGATAAACAGCCTGAGGGGAAGTAAGTGGGCTTCTACAGTATGCAGGGTTTCTAGGAGAGAATTGCTATGAGTCTCTATCTGCAGGGTTAATCTGTGAGCTTGACTGAATCAAGTGGATGTATGTGACCCTGTTTTACACCCTGCCTCTCAAAAACCTCTGCCATGAGAAGATTCATTGAAAGGTTTATTTGGGTCCGCTTTTATAGTCGAGCCAAACCAAGCTGTACCAAGCACAGTTTGGTTTGGGGCTGCACGGTAGTGTTAAAAGGGTTTTTAGTTGTCTCTCTAGAGAAAGAGCTGTCAATCATGATTGTGTGTGTGTGTGTGTTTTGCCAGAGTAATACTGCTCAGTCAGTAGCTAGTGTTTTAGAACATTCTGTCCTCCAAACACACATTTATCAGTGCTTTGGAGCACTTTATTGTGAGTAGGTACTCTGGTGTTCATCAAAACGAGACACACACACAGATGAAAATTGTGTTTGTGAGTGTTGTCTTATTATGAGGAGAGCAGTTTGTTGTGTTTCAGAGCTGGCTGATTGCCTGCACCCTGCTGAGAGGGAGTCAAGAGGTTCATTAGTTAATGCAGACTGCACAGTTCCTAGAATGTATTTTAGGATAATGATCGGTGGTGTATGTGTGTGTGTTTGTTTGTTTCTGTGTGTGTGTGTGTGTGTGCGTGTGTGTGTGTTTGTTTGTTTCTGTGTGTGCGTGCTTGTGTATGTGTGTGTGTTTGTTTGTTTCTGTGTGTGCGTGCTTGTGTATGTGTGTGTGTTTGTTTGTTTCTGTGTGTGTGTGCGTGTGTGTGTGTGTGTGTTTGTTTGTTTCTGTGTGTGTGTGCGTGTGTGTGTGTGTGAGTTGGGAGGGTTCAGTAAAGAAAAGAAGAGAAGACCATTAAGAAAAGAAAAGCAATTTACTTACATTAATTGAGTATAGTAATGCTATTTTAATTAATATAGTCGCTCTGTGTTTTCCTTGTATCCTTATAATTTAAGCATACTCAAATCAATAGCTCTTTCAATAATTTAAGCATACTCAAATCAATAGCTCTCAGTGCCTTAATAATAAGATTACTTTCATGAATACATAGTTAGATGCATTTTAATTACTTCTGATATGGTACCGAAGGTAAATGAGCAGAATCAAATCCCATTTTCCTGAATTTAAGGGAAATATAGGAAAGTGTAGTGGGTATTACACCAGTGAATACTGATCTGTGTGCTTTGCCCCTGTTTCACTTTGACATCGCTCTAGAACAGGAGAAAAGAGCCACATCAAAAAGTCAGACAGACAAGCCTTTAGGCTGCGAGGAAATGCCTATACACATACTATACATTACAGTGCATCCGGAAAGTATTCATACCGCTTGACATTTTCCACATTTTGTTACGTTACAGCCTTATTCTAAAATTGATTAAATCGTTTTTCCCTCACCAATCTACACACACTACCCCACAATGACAAAGCAAAAACCGGTTTTAAGAAATGTTTGCAAATGTATTAAAAATAAAATACTGAAATTTTACATTTACATAAGTATTCAGACCATTTACTCAGTACTTTGTTGAAGCGCCTTTGGCAGTGATTACAGCCTTGAGTCTTCTTGGGTATGATGCTACAAGCTTGGCACACCTGTATTTGGGGAGTTTCTCCCATTCTTCTCTGCAGATCCTCTCAAGCTCTGTCAGCTTGATCGGTGGTGTATGTGTGTGTGTTTGTTTGTTTCTGTGTGTGTGTGCGTGTGTGTGTGTGTGTGTGGGGAGGGTTCAGTAAAGAAAAGAAGAGAAGACAATTAAGAAAATAAAAGCAATTTACTTACATTAATTGAGTATAGTAATGCTATTTTAATTAATATAGTCGCTCTGTGTTTTCCTTGTAACCTTATAATTTAAGCATACTCAAATCAATAGCTCTTTCAATAATTTAAGCATGCTCAAATCAATAGCTCTTTCAGTGCCTTAATAATAAGATGACTTTCATGAGATGTGCTTTCCTACTGTCCCACTCTCCACTCCTCATCTTCAATTCCCATCTGTGAGCCTAGATATAGTGTACCATCAAGACAAAGGGCAATAACAAGACAAAGTCTGGCTGAGGGATAAGAAGAGTACTTTCTTTATTCAACTGCATGCTCTGTTTTGTATAAAATGTTAATCTGGAAAGTCTCTGTTTCATCAGCTTTTCATCAGTCAACATGGAAACTAAGATTAAAGTAGTGAGTTCCTCTTAACGTAACACCTATCATTTTGGTACTCCAAAATCAGCCAAATACAGGGTTCCATCAAAGGGCTCTTCAGGGAAATAGGGAATGGCCTCATAATTGTGTTAATTTATCATCAGTGGAACTCGTGTTGCCTTTGGTGTAGTCAGGAGGGAAAGGAGTGACTGAGGGGAATAAAACGCCGGCAGCTTCCCCCCGAGCAAACCCCCTCCCTGGGTGTGACAAATTTCTCACTCTGCTGAGAGAAATCCGCTGAGGCTCCAGATTTCCTAGGCTGTCACGTGGTCTCCCTGAGCACATAGAGATTAATACGTTTCCCAGATAGCACACATAAGCAACTTTGACTCCCCAACATGCAACGTTCGCGCCATCACTTTCTGCTGAATCGCAGAGTGACAGGAAGCTGGGAGTTCAAGCTGGGAGGCGAGATAACCCTTAACGCCTGGCCGGTCACAGGGAATCAACAGGAGGTGTGAGTGAGAACATCACAAAGGATTCAACACACAACACTTGAGGTGCTTAACTCTCCAGACAAGAGTAGCTGGATCATTCAGAAATTTCATTCAGTATCTAGCCACTGGCCAACTATGATATACAGTGGGGAGAACAAGTACTGCTGATTTTGCAGGTTTTCCTACTTACAAAGCATGTAGAGGTCTGTAATTTGTATCATAGGTACACTTCAACTGTGAGAGACGGAATCTAAAACAAAAATCCAGAAAATCACATTGTATGATTTTTAAGTAATTAATTTGCATTTTATTGCATGACATAAGTGTCACGACCCGGTGCGAGAAACAGTCACTAATAATTGTCAGAACCCAGAAGATGAGGCAGACACAGCTGTACTAGAGATGGTGGTTTAATAAAAGAACAAAATCTTCAGGCAAAGAAACTAAATCCACAATGTCCAAAAATAAAGCCAAGAGGCACAAAGAGGAAAACCTCCAAAAAACAAAAGAAACTCCACAAAGTGGTAAAAAACAGCAGGGAAAAACAAACCTCAAAAGACTACTCAAACAAAACACAAGAACTAAACCAGAGAACCTCTGGAAAATCCCACCAGAGAAATATCTATATAAAACAAGGCTTGGGCTGGGGCTGGGTGCTAACTTACAAACACTGAGCAAGGAACTGAGGAACACACAGGGTATAATACTAACAAGGGAATGACCTACAGGTGCAAACAATAATTAGAGCAAGAAAAACAAAAGGTACAAAAAAGGTGCAATGGGGACATCTAGTGACCAAAACCCGAACAGTCATGGCCAAAACCTGACAGAATCCCCTCCTAGGAACGGCTCCTGACGTTCCTACCAGCCTTCTCAGGGTGGAGGGCCCTGAACTGACGAATGAGGTCAGGGTCCAGTATGTCCTTGGCAGGAACCCAGGAGCGCTCCTCGGGACCGTAGCCTTCCCAGTCCACCAGATACTGCCAGGACCGCTGCACCCGGCGGGAATCCAGTATCCGGTGGACGGTATAAGCCGACTGGCCACCGATGACACGGGGCGGAGGGGGGAGGTCTGCCTGCCGGGATAAGGGGAGAAAAAACAACAGGTTTTAATAAAGAAATGTGAAATGTTGGATTGATCTTAAGTGATCTGGGTAAGTGCAGGCGAAAAGTAACGGGATTGACTCTCCTGGCAATCTTAAAGGGACCGATGAACCTCTGGGACAGCTTGCGAGACTCCACCCGTAGTGGTAGGTTCTTAGTTGAGAGCCATACTCTCTGGCCGGGGTACAGGGTAGGACCGGGACGGCGACCTCTGTTGGCTTGTCGTTGGTACTGCTGAGAGGAACGCAGAAGATTAAGACGTGCCTTCTTCCACGTAAGCCGACAGCGTCTGATGAACCTCGAGGCTGAAGGCACTCTGACTTCTGCCTCCTGGTCCGGGAACAATAGAGGCGCATAGCCAAACTGACACTCATGCGGGGACATACCAGTGGAGGAGGAGCACAAGGTGTTGTGCGCGTACTCGGCCCAAACAATGAAGGATGACCAAGTGGACGGGTTGTTGGAAACCATGCATCTGAGGGTGGTTTCCAGCTCCTGATTCATCCTCTCAGTTTGGCCATTGGACTCGGATGGTACCCTGAAGATAAACTGGCCGTGGCCCCCTATGAGTTGGCAGAAGGCCTTCCAAAACCTTGAGGCGAACTGGGGACCTCTGTCGGAAACCATATCTTGCGGAATCCCAAAGACTCGGAACACATGGTTAATCACCAACTCAGCTGTTTCCTTGGCAGAAGGTAATTTGGTCAAAGGAACAAACCTGGCCGCCTTAGAAAACCTGTCGATGATGACTAGGATCGTAGTATTACCATGGGACGGAGGAAGGCCAGTAATAAAGTCCAACGAGATATGGGACCAGGGTCGGTGGGGAATAGATAGAGGGTGAAGGAGTCCTTGAGGGCGGAGGTGAGAAGATTTGCCCTGGCAGCACACGGAACAGGCCTTGATGAAAGTGGCAACGTCTTCTTTTATGGTGGGCCACCAGAACTTACGCTGGATGAACTCCAAGGTGCGGCCTACGCCCGGGTGACAGGTGAGGCGAGAGGAGTGCCCCACCGAAGGACTTGGGACCTTGCTGCCTTGGGAACAAACAACCGATTAGCAGGACCTCCTCCAGGGCCCGGTTCGATGGCTTGAGCTTGTTTCACGGTATCCTCCACTTGCCACGAGATCGGAGCCACGATCTTAGCGGCCGGAAGGACAGTCATGTCAGTATCTTCTCGAATGGCAGGAGAGTAGATTCGTGACAAGGCGTCCGGTTTGAGATTCTTCGACCCGGGTCTATAGGTGAGGATAAACTGAAATCGGCTGAAGAAAAGAGACCATCGAGCTTGTCTGGCGTTCAACCGCTTCGCCTGCTGGATATACTCCAGATTCTTGTGGTCCGTAAGCACTTGAAACGGTTGAGAAGCCCCCTCGAGCCAGTGTCTCCATTCCTTCAATGCCATCTTAACCGCTAGGAGTTCACGATCCCCCACATCGTAATTCCTCTCGGCCGGGGTAAGCCGGTGAGAGAAGAAGGCGCAAGGATGAAGCTTCTTGTCTTCACCCCTCTGAGACAGGACAGCTCCAACCCCAACCTCTGATGCGTCTACCTCCACCACAAAAGGTTCATCCGCCGTTGGTAGTGTCAGGATGGGAGCAGAGAGGATGCGCTGCTTGAGTCCTTGGAAGGCCGTCTCAGCTTCTCTACCCCACAGAAACCTTGTGTTGCCACCCTTGGTTACCGCCGAGAGAGGGGCTGCCACCGAGCTGAAGTTCTTGATGAACTTGCGGTAAAAATTGGTGAAGCCCAGGAAACGCTGAACTTCCTTAACGGACTTGGGGGTGGGCCAATCCGCTACCGCCTCTACCTTCTTGGGGTCCATCTGGACTTGTCCGGGTTCCACTATAAATCCCAGGAATTGTACTCGAGAGGAATGGAATTCACACTTCTCCGGCTTAACGTACAAATGGCTGTCTAGGAGGCGTTTGAGCACTTGTCTGACATGCTTAGTGTGTTCTTGAAGGGAGCTCGAAAAGATGAGGATGTCATCCAAGTAAACAAACACAAAGATGTTAAGCATATCCCTAAGCACATCGTTTATGAGCGCTTGGAACACAGCCAGAGCGTTGGTCAGGCCGAAGGGCATCACCGAGTATTCGTAGTGACCAGTAGGCGTGTTGAAAGCGGTCTTCCACTCGTCCCCGGGTTTGATCCGCACAAGATGGTATGCGTTCCGCAGGTCAAGCTTAGTGAAGACAACTGCTTCCTGGAGCAGCTCAAAGGCTGTGGCCATAAGGGGTAGCGGGTAGCGGTTACGGACGGTTATGGCATTGAGTCCCCGGTAGTCGATGCAAGGTCGTAATCCACCGTCTTTCTTGGCCACAAAGAAAAACCCCTGCTCCCGCCGGCGAGGTAGATGGACGCATGAGGCCTGCTGTCAGAGCGTCCTTGATGTAGGTATCCATAGCAGCTCGTTCGGGAGGAGAAAGGGAAAAGATCCGACCCCTGGGAGGGCAGGTCCCCGGCAACAGGTCGATGGTGCAATCGTAAGGTCTATGGGGTGGTAGTTTGGTGGCCCTCTGTTTGCTAAATACCAGTTTGAGGTCATGGTAACACTCGGGAACTCGGGACAAGTCGATGGATTCTAGAGACTCGGAAGGAGAACTCTGGGAACTCGGGAAGATACAAGTGGCTTGGCACGTAGGACCCCACTGCTTGATAGTGCCCACAGACCAGTCGATGTGAGGGTTATGGCTGTGAAGCCAGGGATAACCAAGGACGAGAGGAAACTCGGAACAGGAGATCAGATGAAAGTTCATCACTTCCTGGTGTTGGGAAACTGAAAGTCGTAAGGGGGTAGTGGCACGAGTGACAAGTCCAGATCCCAAAGGACTTCTATCCAACGTAGTAACCCTTATGGGGTCACTTAGAGGTTCAGAAGGAACGCCATTCTCCTTCGCCCAGACCCCATCCATGAAGTTACCTGCGGCTCCAGAGTCTACCAAGGCTTGAAGAGAAAACTCGTGGTCGTCCCAGGAAAGGGTAACTGGAATGAGCAGGCGGGAGTTGGATGGATGGGAGGAGGTTATGTTTCCCTGTTACAGTCCTCCCAGGCCTGCACGGGAGAGTGCGTTTCCCTGGAGCCCGGGACACGTGGAGCGGAAATGGCCCGGTTTGCCGCAATATAGACAGCATCGCTCCCTCATCCGGCGGTCTCTCTCAGCCTGGGAGATGCGTCCAACCTGCATGGGTTCTGGTGGAGCCAGCGAGGATAAAGGTGGAGACTCGGAGCTGGAACCGATAGGAGCTAGGGTGAACGGTCTATGGTTTTGTTCTCTCTCTCTCAGACGCTGGTCTATGCGTGAAGCCAACTTGATAAGGGACTCGAGGTTGTCCGGTGGTTCCCGAGTGGCCAGTTCATCTTGGATGGTGTCAGAAAGACCCTTCAAAAAACACACTGTGAGCGCCTCGTCGTTCCAGCCACTTGCTGCTGCCACAGTGCGGAACTGGATGGCATAGTCCGTCACGCTGCGCCGACCTTGGCGGAGAGTCAGGAGCTGTTTGGCTGAGTCAGGGCCGTTGGTAGGACCTTGAAACACTCGCTTGAATTCTTCAGCAAAGGTAGAGTAGCTGGCACAGCAGGGACTTTGGGCATCCCACACAGCAGTAGCCCAGGCTAGGGCCTTTTCCGACAGCAGGGTGATGATATATGCTATCTTGGACCGGTCGGTGGGAAACGACGATGGTTGCAGCTCAAAGGAGAGAGAACATTGGGTGAAAAACCCCTTACAAACACTCGGATCCCCTGAGAACCGTTGGGGAGGCGGCAGACGAGGTTCAGCCAGGGGATTAACTGCCAGTGGCCCTTGAATCGGATGAACTGGAGCAGAAGCGGTTGCCGGGGAAAGTCGATCCGAAATCTGCTTTATGGAAGTCAGCATCTCTGACAGAAGTTGAGAATGTCTAGCCATTAAGGCCTCTTGCTGAACCAGAGCAGCTTCGTGGCGTTGGACAGTCCCCTCATGGTGGGACAGCATGGAAAAAAGATCCTGGGTACTGGCTGCCTCTGGGTTCATAATAATGGCTCAGTGTTTCTGTCACGACCCGGTGCGAGAAACAGTCACTAATAATTGTCAGAACCCAGAAGATGAGGCAGACACAGCTGTACTAGAGATGGTGGTTTAATAAAAGAACAAAATCTTCAGGCAAAGAAACTAAATCCACAATGTCCAAAAATAAAGCCAAGAGGCACAAAGAGGAAAACCTCCAAAAAACAAAAGAAACTCCACAAAGTGGTAAAAAACAGCAGGGAAAAACAAACCTCAAAAGACTACTCAAACAAAACACAAGAACTAAACCAGAGAACCTCTGGAAAATCCCACCAGAGAAATATCTATATAAAACAAGGCTTGGGCTGGGGCTGGGTGCTAACTTACAAACACTGAGCAAGGAACTGAGGAACACACAGGGTATAAATACTAACAAGGGAATGACCTACAGGTGCAAAAAATAATTAGAGCAAGAAAAACAAAAGGTACAAAAAAGGTGCAATGGGGACATCTAGTGACCAAAACCCGAACAGTCATGGCCAAAACCTGACAATAAGTATTTGATCACCTACCAACCAGTAAGAATTCCGGCTCTCACAGACCTGTTAGTTTTCTTTAAGAAGCCCTCCTGTTCTCCACTCATTACCTGTATTAACTGCACCTGTTTGAACTTGTTACCTGTATAAAAGACACCTGTCCACACACTCAATCAAACAGACTCCAACCTCTCCACAATGGCCAAGACCAGAGAGCTGTGTAAGGACATCAGGGATAAAATTGTAGACCTGCACAAGGCTGGGATGGGCTACAGGACAATAGGCAAGCAGCTTGGTGAGAAGGCAACAACTGTTGGCGCAATTATTAGAAAATGGAAGAAGTGATCTTACATTAAATAAATTGTTTGTGAATCTCTTTAGTTTGGGTTTATTAATAGAAAGTGAATTCTCCCAACTCTTGAGAAAAACAAACAGTCTTTCTATTAACTTTCCAAGGACCAAGCTGTAGTAACCTTGATCTAGCTTGATCATGAGCCATACTCTACTCGAAGTGTTGCACTAGCTAACTCAGCTGTAAGTCTGGCTGAAAAACGACCCTTGATGAAAAGCTCTCTCACACAACATCCACTTATAAAATGTTACTTTGTTACTTACAACTCACTTATAAAACATATAAACAACCGACTTCTAAAACATTTTTTTGTGCATGTGTGTTTGATTTGATTTGAAACGGTTAGCAGAGAATAATTCTTACTGTGATGTTTAAAGCTAAGGGAAAGTGCCTTGCTTTGTGGACAAGGCTTCAGTTTAAACACAGACACAGCTTAAATAGAGAATTGATTGTTTTCTTTGTGTCTCTGTGTGTGCGTGTTTGGTTAGGGGGGATGGTGTTTGGATCTGAGTGGTCCAGACAGTCCAGTGAAATGAACGCTCAGAGCTGAAGCCCCAGGCTCCTTGCTGCGATCTGCCAGAGAGAAAAGGACAGCAGGGGATGACGATCCCCACGGGGGTCTTAACACGCACACACACACATGCATGGATGCGCGCAAACACACACATACACACACACAAACACACATGCATGGATGCGCGCAAACACACACAGACACACATGCACGCATACAAACACACAGACACACACACACATATACACTCAAAAACATACTCACTCACCCTCCCAACTGCTGTGATAGTTGGTAAAGGGCCAAGGGTTCAGGGTAAAAAATGTATTAGGTTGTGGCTCTGAGCTTCAAAACTGCCACCTTGCGAAAGTCACTCTAATAGGGTGGGCAGTGTGAACAGTCTTTCTTTGTTGGAATTTGCACTGAGTGTACAAAACATAAGTAACACCTTCCTAATATGAGTTGCATCCCCTTTTGTCATCAGAACAGCCTCAATTTGTCGGGGCATGGACTCTACAAGGTGTCGAAAGCATTCCACAGGGATGCTGGCCCATGTTGACTCCAATGCTTCCCACAGTGTCAAGTTGGCTGGATGTCCTTTGGGTGGTGGACCAATCTTGATACACACAGGAAACTGTTGAGCGTGAAAAACCCAGCAGCGTTGTAGTTCTTGACACACTCAAACCGGTGCTACTACCATACCCCGTTCAAAGGCACTTAAAGCTTTTGTCTTGCCCATTCACCCTCAAGCATTTCGCTACACCCGCAATAACATCTACTAAATATGTGTATGTGACCAATACATTTTTATTTTATTTGATCCATGTCTCAATTGTCTCAAGGCTAAAAAATCCTTCTTTAACCTGTCTCTTCCCCTTCATCTACACTGAGTGGCGCAGTGGTCTAAGGCACTGCATCACAGTGCTAACTGTGCCACTAGAGATCCTGGTTCAAATCCAGGCTCTGTCGCAGCTGGCCGTGACCGGGAGACTCATGGGCAGCGCACAATTGGCCCAGGGTAGGGGAGGGAATGGCCGGCAGGGATGTAGCTCAGTTGATAGAGCATGGCGTTTGCAACGCCAGGGTTGTGGGTTCGATTCCCATGGGGGGCCAGTATAAAAAAAATACAAAATACAAAAATGTATTCACTAACTGTAAGTCGCTCTGGATAAGAGCGTCTGCTAAATGACTAAAATGTAAATGATTGAAGTGGATCAATAAGGGATCATAGCTTTCACCTGGATTCACCTGGTCAGTCTTTATCATGGAACGAGCATGTTTTGTATACTCAGTGAATAATATGAAAATGGTTTGGATTTAGGTAATTTGTTTGGATTTAGATAATTGGTTCCATTTGCAACACATTTTGTATGATTGAGAAATGTAACCATTAAACTAGTGTGTATGAGTTAATAATGATGAACACTGGAGCATACACTCCATTACCACATTTTTGGATTTGGCAGCACTGCCTTCATAATGGGTTGGCTCGTAGCAAATTTTCTCTACTCTTTCCTAATTCAATCCAAAATTGACATACCCATAGAAATAGAATTCAACTCCTTTAATGAACACTGCCATTTTTGTCCATTTTCCTATTCATCCTCTATTTCCTAGAAATGGTTCTTAGTGAAGTCCCACTTGGTTTTGACATTGGGGATGACAGACTGGTGTGGGAGTTGAGTTTTTTTTTAGGGTTTACCTAAAGGAATAATTTTCCCTTACCGAAGGGAATTGTTTAAGGGTGTGTCATAGAGCCCATCAAATATAAGGAGTTTTACGGTAGTTTTGAAGGCATGTACAGCAGAAAGAGTCTCTGGTTACCATGGAGATGGCCTGATTCACTGACTGAAAGTCAAACAGATTGCAAAATAGACCTACATTCAAGACAGGAGAATCAAATTGATTCAGAAGATAATAAAACACATTTATTTTAGTTACTTCTTTCTCAACTTGTTTCTATTACTTTTTAGCATGTCAAGCTAACTTACAGAGTAGGTGTAGGCTCGGCCCTAATTTATGTGCTCTCTGTCACCTCCAACCACATGGCAATTGGCCCAAGACCAGTGGCGGTTGGTGACGTTTAAGATGATTGGTGATTATTTTATTTTTTATGAGCATGGCCTTATTTCTATTACAGCATATTGGATGACTGTCATTCATATTCCATTCACCCAGCTCAATGTAACATCGATAGGTTTAGGCTAGTACATGATACTCAAATGTTCCCTATACCCATCATGAAGTTGCTACAACGTAGCCTAAAGTTTACAATGCAGGTGCACAGCTTGAGATAAACAATTTTGTAATCAAGGTGACAGACAGTGACACATTCAATACGGCCGTGCACACTCTTGCCTGCATCTAGCTGATCTAGGGTGTACTCCAGCGTTTCCCAAACTCGGTCCTCAGGACCCCAAAGGGTGCATGTTTTGTTTTTTGCCCTACCACTACACAGCTGATTCACATTTTTTAAGCTTGATGATTAGTTGATTATTTGAATCAGCTGTGTAGTGCTAGGGCAAAAAACAAAATGTGCACCCCTTGGGGTCCCGAGGACCGAGTTTGGGAAACCCTGATGTAATCATTAGTCCAACAGTTGCAAACAAGAGTTTCTATTGGACAAATTCAGGTATCTTTATCCACGTTTTGTTCTGTTTACTTCCGTTTAAGAAACGTTTTTCAACAGAATCGGCGGAATGAATACACCCTTGATCACACTCAAACACAGTTCACTTCATTAGCAGCCACATACAAACAGCATGATCACTTTGCTCATTGTAATTCCTTCTCACATCTACGTGCTCTCCTCCTCTCTAACCTTGTCCCTTCGCTTGTGGACTTCAGTGCACAACACATCAGCTGTGTGTGACCAGGCGAAAAAACCATTTCAAGCCAAACCTTCATATCATAACCGCTAACCACTACACACATCGTTACCACCCTATTAGCTAACATCATAGTCCACATAGCTAATAGAACTAACACATTAGTAAACCCGCTACAATCATGCAGTACAGTGTCCAGGCAGCAAGTAGTTTAATAGTTACACTGACGGGCCCCGGTGGCAATAAATTAATAAAATCAAAAGCTTACCTTGACTTGGAAGACTTCCAGTGTTGGATAGCCATAGCCAGCTACAGTGAGGGAAAAAAGTATTTCATCCCCTGCTGATTTTGTACGTTTGCCCACTTTCAAAGACATGATCAGTCTATAATTTTAATGGTAGGTTTATTTGAACAGTGAGAGACAGAATAACAACAAAAAAATCCAGAAAAACACATGTCAAAAATGTTATAAATTGATTTGCATTTTAATGAGGGAAATAAGTATTTGACCCCTCTGCAAAACATGACTTAGTACTTGGTGGCAAAACCCTTGTTGGCAATCACAGAGGTCAGACGTTTCTTGTAGTTGGCCACCAGGTTTGCACACAACTCAGGAGGGATTTTGTTCCAATCCTCTTTGCAGATCTTCTCCAAGTCATTAAGGTTTCGAGGCTGACGTTTGGCAACTCGAACCTTCAGCTCCCTCCACAGATTTTCTATGGGATTAAGGTCTGGAGACTGGCTAGGCCACTCCAGGACCTTAATGTGCTTCTTCTTGAGCCACTTCTTTGTTGCCTTGGCCGTGTGTTTTGGGTCATTGTCATGCTGGAATACCCATCCACGACCCATTTTCAATGCCCTGGCTGAGGGAAGGAGGTTCTCACCCAAGATTTGACGGTACATGGCCCCGTCCATCGTCCCTTTGATGCGGTGAAGTTGTCCTGTCCCCTTATCAGAAAAACATCCCCAAAGCATAATGTTTCCACCTCCATGTTTGACGGTGGCGATGGTGTTCTTGGGGTCATAGGCAGCATTCCTCCTCCTCCAAACATGGCGAGTTGAGTTGATGCCAAAGAGCTTGAGTTTGGTCTCATCTGACCACAACACTTTCACTCAGTTCTCCTCTGAATCATTCAGATGTTCATTGGCAAACTTCAGACGGCCCTGTATATGTACTTTCTTGAGCAGGGGGACCTTGCGGGCACTGCAGGATTTCAGTCCTTCACGGCGTAGTATGTTACCAATTGTTTTCTTGGTGACTATGGTCCCAGCTGCCTTGAGATCATTGACAAGATCCTCCCGTGTAGTTCTGGGCTGATTCCTCACCGTTCTCATGATCATTGCAACTCCACGAGGTGAGATCTTGCTTGGAGCCCCCATGCCGAGGGGAGATTGACAGTTATTTTGTGTTTCATCCATTTGCGAATAATCGCACCAACTGTTGTCACCTTCTCACCAAGCTGCTTGGCGATGGTCT
This sequence comes from Coregonus clupeaformis, assembly GCF_020615455.1. Classification (NCBI taxonomy): domain Eukaryota; kingdom Metazoa; phylum Chordata; class Actinopteri; order Salmoniformes; family Salmonidae; genus Coregonus; species Coregonus clupeaformis. The sequence continues at coordinate 1,223,832 of NW_025533467.1, forward strand.
TGTAGCCCATTCCAGCCTTGTGTAGGTCTACAATCTTGTCCCTGACATCATTGGAGAGCTCTTTGGTCTTGGCCATGGTGGAGAGTTTGGAATCTGATTGATTGATTGCTTCTGTGGACAGGTGTCTTTTATATAGGTAACAAGCTGAGATTAGGAGCACTCCCTTTAAGAGTGTGCTCCTAATCTCAGCTCGTTACCTGTATAAAAGACACCTGGGAGCCAGAAATCTTTCTGATTGAGAGGGGGTCAAATACATATTTCCCTCATTAAAATGCAAATCAATTTATAAAATTTTTGACATGCGTTTTTCTGGATCTTTTTGTTGTTATTATGTCTCTCACTGTTCAAATAAACCTACCATTAAAATTATAGACTGATCATTTCTTTGTCAGTGGGCAAACGTACAAAATCAGCAGGGGATCAAATACTTTTTTCCCTCACTGTAGCTAACATAGAATCCCTATCTGTTTGAGCCGGGTGTTTGAGCAGGGTAAACTAGCTAGCTGCATTCGCTAGCTAAGTAAGTGAAAGTGAAAAAATACTATGAAATATAGCTAGCTCTCTCTCTCTCTCCCTCGCTCGCTCTTGCTTCTCCTTAATTTTTGAAGAAAAAAACTGTTCAACTCTTGTCTTTCTCTCTCTTTGAGTCAACTACTCACCACATGTTATGCACTGCATTGCTAGCTAGCTGTATCTTATGCTTTCAGTACTAGATTCATTCTCTGATCCTTTGATTGGGTGGACAAAATGTCAGTTCATGCAAGAGCTCTGATAGGTTGGAAAACGTCCTTCGGAAGTTGTCATAATTACTGTGTAAGTCTATGGAAGGGGGATGAGAACTATGAGCCTCCTAGGTTTTGTATTGAAGTCAATGTACCCAGAGGAGGACGGAAACTAGCTGTCTTCCGTCTACAACATGGTGCTACCCTACAGAGTACTGTTGAGGCTACCGTAGAACTTCATTGCAAAACAGTGTCTTTTAATCAATTATTTAGTGACGTGAATATATTTACTATAGTTTAATCTAAAAATGAACTTCACTGAGGAGGATGGTCCTCCCCTTCCTCCTCTGAGGAACCTCCTTTGCGAAAGACAATGCCTAAGGGTCAGTATGGCCTTCCCCCCTTTCAGGGGCTAAAAATGTATCTCTCTCTACATTATCCAGATTTATTATATTTTAAATCAAATTTGAAAGGTCTATTTTGCCCGGTGAGGCAGCCACAGTGTTTACTTGTTTGTTTGTTAACCCTTGTATCGCAACAAAATGCGTATTTCTTTCACCCAGAATGAGCTACTGAATATTAGGGACACGTTACCAGTCCCGAAATTCTGTCATCCTCCAACGATATACTACTGAAGAATACCCCGACTACGAGTCGGACTTCAAACCGAGGCAATGGGACTGTGCGACGGAAACACAGGTGGAGGCGAACCGGGACTCTAGTGCGTTTCAGAAGGCGTTTCAGAAGGCGAGGACTCTGTGCCCCTGTGCCCGGCCTTTTCCTCTCCTTTTCCTCTCCAATGTGCGGTCAGTCGCCAACAAAACCGACGAGATACAACTTCTGATAAGGACAAAAAAGGACTTCTCTCTCACCTCTGCTATCTGTTTTACGGAGTCATGGTTAAATGCCTCTATTCCCGACAACGCTGTGGATCTAGCCGGCTTCCAGCTGTACCGGGGTGACGGCGTCCCGGAGCAGTGCAAACCATATTATTCACCCCGTGAATTTGCCTCAGTCATTCTGTCCGGAGTCCACAGCGCAAAAGCGCCAAGCCTGTCAAACATATGGTGCGGAATTTAACTGACAAGGCCATTGGGGAGTTAAAGGACAGCCTAGACACCACGGATTGGAACATTTTCAAGGACAACAGTGCCAACATACCCAACTACACAGACAGGGTCACATCCTACATCAGTGTATGTGAGGAAAACTGCATACCATCAAATACATTTCTATCACACAACTACGGCAAGCCATGGTTTACTGGTGAGCTTAGGGCTCTCTGCTCTGCCAAAGAGGAAGACCACAGGAGCAAGACCAGGGTCCTCTATAGAGAGGCCAATAAAAAGCTACACCCAGGAATTAAGGTGGCCAAACAGCAGTATAAAGACAGGCTAGAGCAGGGGTGTCAAACTCATTTTAGCTCAGGGGCCACATGGAGGAAAATCTATTCCCAAGTGGGCCGGACCGGTAAAATCATGGTATATATAACTTAAAAACAACAACTTCAGATTGTTTTCTTTGTTTTAATACTATCAACATAAAACATAAAGCTGGAGCCTGAGGACAGTGTGTCCAAAATAGTACAAGCACAACATCACTATTAATCATAAAACACCTGAAGTTTATTTGAAAATTCTAAAGAAAAAGAACACACAAACACACAATGCCTCAGTGATTCATATAACTGTTTCACAGATCACAGAACTATATCAGGGTGTCATTTCTCAGGCAGAAATGTAGATACAAATAATGAAATCCTGTTCCCCAAACAAGTGCAAGAACCACAGAGTCAAGAATAGGTTAAATATACAAATAAAATAAAATCAATAAAAAACAATAGCACATCAACATAAAAACATATAAACATAAAGCTGGAGCCTGAGGACAGTGTGTCCAAAAGCACAACATCACTATTAATCATAAAACACCTCAAGTTATTTGAAATTCTGAGGACAAACAACACACAAATACACAAGAAGTATATCACAGATCACAGAACTATATCAGGGTGTCTCATGCAGCACTTTAAGTGGGGTTGCATAGTTTATTTGACTCCTGATACCTGGCATCTTTTAGCTTTCACCAGCGCATCAATATCAGGCGTCACATCCTGAGTGGCAGCCAACTTCAGGATGTGATTCAAGTGCTTGTGCGTGAGCCTTGAGCGCAGCTTTGTTTTATTCATGACGTTATCCATCTTTAATGACTTGCAACACAAAGCCTCCTGGTGCAAAATACAGTGAAAAGTCCAAAAATCACGTCCTCCATTTGCAGATTGCACTTTCTCTCTGAACTTTGTCACAACGCCTGCTTTTTTCCCGATAATTGAGGGCGCACCATCTGTAGCCAGGCTGACAGCGCGGGACCAGTCCACTCCGACCCTGTCCAGCGGGGCCGACGAGTGCAGTGAAAATATCAGCTGCTGTCGTTGTATCTGTCATCGGCACCAACTCCACGAACTCCTCGGTGACGGTCAATGTGTCATCAACTCCGCGGATGAAAATGGCCAGTTGTGCAACATCTGTAATGTCCGTGCTTTCATCAATTGCAACCGAAAACGCAATAAATGACTTTACTTTTGCTTCAACTGGCTGTCCAAATCCACTGAAAGATCGGAAATCCTGTCTGCAACTGTGTTTCTTGTCAGGCTGATATTTGCAAAAAGCCTGGTGCTTTTCAGGGCACACAATCTCTGCTGCCTTCATCATGCATGTTTTTACAAATTCACCCTCACTAAATGGTTTTGAAGCCACTGCGATTTCATTAGCAATGAGGTAGCTAGCTTTCACTGCAGCGTCACGGATGTCTCGGCTGTGAGTAAACACAGACTGCTGTTTTTTCAGACCCACCAACAGTTCATTCACCTTCTCTCTTCTCCGCTGTCCTTGAAAGTTGTCATATTTGTCGGCATGAAGACTCACATAGTGGCGACGAAGGTTATATTCTTTCAGCACTGCAACATGCTGTGAACACACCAAACATACAGCTTTCCCATTCAATTCCGTGAATAAATAGAAGGATGACAATTTTTCTTGGAAGACTCTGCACTCTGCGTCCACTTTTCTATTTTTTTGACAGAGACATATTGGGGTAATGAGGGTGCCAAAGCACATAATGTTAAAAGTAGAAGCCGTAATAAATATCGCGGGCAAAACAAAGTAGCTCATCCGGACCGGCTGCACTTGCTTGACCTATTTGCTCTGCCCCGGTATAAACAGTTTGCTTGCTTAACACAATTGCTATTGCGCCATCCAGTGGACACAATTGGAACAGCAGTTTCTTTTATTGAAAAATTGCAGCTCATTTTTATACTTTACAAAATCATCTCGCGGGCCGGATTAAACCCGTTTGCGGGCCTAATTCGGCCCGCGGGCCGGACGTTTGACACCCCTGGGCTAGAGCAACAGTTCTCCAGAAACGACTGCTTGTCTGTCTGGAAAGGACTGAAACAAATGACCAACTACAAACCTAAAGCTCCCCAACAGCAGACGACCCCTCACTGCCGAATAAACTAAGCCAGTTCTACTGCAGATTTGATTCACAAAGGCCACACAATCACCAGGACAATACCCCCCTCCACCTACCCCTCCTTGCCACTTCCCCCTCTCAACCATCTACCCCACCCCCCACCCCTCCCTTCCCCATGCCTCTCCAGGCTCCTCTCTCCTCTACCTTTCTGCCATTCCAGGAACCCCCCACACGCTCTGCGTTCAATACCATCATCCCAGAACTGCTACAAGACAAACTCTCCCAACTGAACGTACCCAGCTCCATCTGTCAGTGGATCACTGACTTCCTGACCAACAGGACGCAACATGTGAAACTGGGAAAACACCTCTCAGACTCTTTATCCCTCAGCACCGGAGCGCCACAAGGATGCTTGCTCTCACCTCTACTCTACTCACTGTACACCAATGACTGCACCTCCAACAACACATCTGTTAAACTACTCAAGTTTGCAGATGACACCACTCTGGTCGGTCTCATCACTGACTTCGACAAGTCCATGTACCGTGGAGAGGTTGACCGGCTAGTGACCTGGTGCAGTCGCAATAACCTGGAATGCAACACAGACAAAACCGTGGAAATGGTGGTTGACTTCAGAAAACACCGCCTCCCTCAAGATTGAAGGCTGATTAGTTAGCACGGCTGAATCATACAAATTCCTGGGGACCATCATCTCCCACAATCTCTAGTGGGAGGACAACATCACAGCAGTCACCAAGAAGGCACACCAGCGGATGTACTACTTGCTGCAGCCTTGAGTCTTCTTGGGCATGATGTTACATACTTGGCACACCTGTATTTGGGGAGTTTCTCCCATTCTTCTCTGCAGATCCTCTCAAGCTCTGTCAGGTTGGATGGGGAGCATCGCTGCACAGCTATTTTCAGGTTTCTCCAGAGATGTTCGATCGGGTTCAAGTCCGGGCTCTGGCTGGGCCACTCAAGGACATTCAGAGACTTGCCCCGAAGCCACTCTTGCATTGTCTTGGCTGTGTGCTTAGGGTCGTTGTTATATTGGACAGTGAACCTTAGCCCCAGTCTGAGGTCCGGAGTGCTCTGGAGCAGGTTTTCATCAAGGATCTCTCTGTACTTTGCTCCGTTCATCTTTCTCTCAATCCTGACTAGTCTCCCAGTCCCTGCCGGTGAAAAACATCCCCACAGCATGATGCTGCCACCACCATCCTTCACTGTAGGGATGGTGCCAGGTTTCCTCCAGATGTTACACTTTGCATTCAGGCCAAAGAGTTCAATCTTGGTTTCATCAGACCAGAGAATCTTGTTTCTCATGGTCTGAGAGTCCTTTAGGTGCCTTTTGGTCAAACTCCAAGCGCACTGTCATGTGCCTTTTACTGAGGAGTGGCTTCCATCTGGCCATTCTACCATAAAGGCCTGATTGGTAGAGTGCTGCAGAGATGGTTGTCCTTCTGGATGGTTCTCCCATCGCCACAGAGAAACTCTGGAGCTCTATCAGAGTGACCATCGGGTTCTTGGTCACCTCCCTGACCAAGAGCCTTCTCCCCCGATTGCTCAGTTTGGCCGAGCAGGTAGCTACGTAGCTGGCCAGCTAGCTTTGTAGCCATGGATTGTGCACCTTCCATTGTTTAGCCACAGAGTTTCTAAATACTGTCTTCCTAGCTACAGTAGCTGATAGATGTTTTCCTTTTGCAACCAGGGCAGAGGAAAGCAACATCCACCACCACAAATGCTGTTTACATTGAAATCTATACATAATGAAGCACTTAAGGAACCTCGTGGGAACCCTTAACTTTTTCACTTAATTTAAGGGGGAAATTCATCTTTAAATGTTTTGTGCAACTGACTTAAGGTTAAAGTTTAAGGGAAAAGATAAGGGGCAAATTCATTCAAAATATGTTTAATGCAATTGGGCCCAAGGGCAAATATACTGAGGTTACCATGGTAACACACAGAGGCACAGGAGGCGGCTGACCTGAGCAGCAGCATCTAGACAGACGCCTGAGGGAGTACTTAGAATCTAAACAGCAAAAACTCTTTCATGGGTTTTATAGTAAAGACAGGTAATTTAACTGTACAAATGTATTACCTTTTAATGTGCAATTAACACAACCAATCATTATGTTTTCATCTGATTCTCAAACAAATCACTTCAAAAACTAAGTTACCTTCGCACATTCATCCAAAATAATTTCAGCATCCGAACAGTATACTGTGTACCCGCCAACTTTCCTTCAATTCGCAAGTGGCTAAAACTATCTCACCGGAGAAAGCATACGAGCAAGCGAAACAGTGCCCCTCTGTCTTACTGTATGTAGCCTATGTATCTGATGCTGTTTTGCTAAAAGAGTATGGCATGTCATACACTTTGAGGGCCAGACAGCATCAGATACATGGGTTACATCTCAAGCGGAGCATGGTGGGGCCTGAAGCGGAGAAAAAAAAAGATTACTAGTATATTGTTTTTAATTATGCCCAGCTCACGAGGCTCCTTGATGATGTGAGGCCTGAGGCAAATGCCTCTTCTGCCTAATGGTAAGTCCACCAAAGTGAGTGTGCGCACGCCTGATTGTTTGTTTGTGTGTGTGTGTGTGTTTGTGTGTGTGTGTGTGTGTGTGTGTGTGTGTGTGTTTGTGTGTGTGTGTGTGTGTGCGTGCGTGTGGAACCTGAACCTAGCCAATCCAGCCCAGTGATGATAGTAATTGAGAGAAATGAGGAGCTGGATTTGAAGAAAAGTGGGGACATTTGAAGTAGACATCTGGTTTAAAGATATTAGCATCAAACAGGACAAGCATTAATACTACAGGAGCCTGAGTTAGAAGGTCCGCTTAGGACGAACGGCAGTACTGGGGAATAGGACGGCTTTAATACGAGTTTCCTGGAACAGGGAGAGAGACAAGCATTGAATAATTGAGAGGGAGAGGGAGATTTGTCTGAAACTGCATGTATTTCCCTTGGACGACCAAAAACAAATCTGTTGTTTTCCACCAAATAAAATAAAATAAAATGTTATTTGTCACATGCGCCGAATACAACAGGTGTAGACCTTACCATGAGATGCTTACTTACAAGCCCTTAACCAACAATTCAGTAAAAAAAAAAAAAGAGTTAAGAAAATATTTACTAAATAAACTAAGTAAATAAAGTAACACAATAAAATAACAATAACGAGGCTATATACAGAGGGTACTGGTGCCGAGTCAATGTGCAGGGGTACAGGTTAGTGGAAGTAATTGAGGTAATATGTACATGTAGGTAGGGGTAAAGTGACTATGCATAGATAATAAAAAGGGGGTGGGGGGGGTCAATGCAAAAAGTCTGGGTAGCCATTTCATTAATTGTCCTGCAGTCTTATGGCTTGGGTGTAGAAGCTGTTAAGGAGCCTTTTGGACCTAGACTTGGCGCTCCGGTACCGCTTGCCGTGCGGTAGCAGAGAGAACAGTCTATGACTTGGGTGGCTGGAGTCTTTTACCATTTCTTGGGCCTTCTTCTGACACCGCCTAGTTTAGAGGTCCTGGATGACAGGAAGCTTGGCCCCAGTGATGTACTGGGCCATACGCACTACCCTCTGTAGCGCCTTACAGTCGGATGCCGAGCAGTTGCCATACCAGGTGGTGATGCAACCAGTCAGGATGCTCTTGATGGTGCAGCTGTAGAACTTCTTGAGAATCTGGGGCCCCATGCCAAATCTTTTCAGTCTCCTGAGGCGTTGTCATGCCCACTGTCTTGGTGTGTTTGAACCATGATAGTTTGTTGGTGATGTGGACACCAAGGAACTTGAAGCTCTCGACCTGCTCCACTACAGCCCCGTCAATGTGAATGGGGGCGTGTTCGGCCCTCCTTTTCCTGTAGTCCACGATCAGCTCCTTTGTCTTGCTCACGTTGAGGGAGTGGTTGTTGTCCTGGCACCACACTGGCAGGTCTCTGACCTCCTCCCTATAGGCTGTCTCATCGTTGTCGGTGATCAGGCCTACCACCGTTGTGTCGTCAGCAAACTTAATGATGGTGTTGGAGTCGTGCTTGGCCACGCAGTCGTGGGTGAACAAGGAGTACAGGAGGGGACTAAGCATGCACCCTTGAAGGGCCCCAGTGTTGAGGATCAGCGTGGCAGATGTGTTGTTGCCTACCCTTACCACCTGGGGGCGGCCCATCAGGAAGTCCAGGATCCAGTGCAGAGAGAGTTGTTTAGTCCCAGGGTCCTTAGCTTAGTGATGAGTTTTATGGGCACTATTGTGTTGAACGCTGAGCTTAGTCAATGAACAGCATTCTCACATAGGTGTTCCTTTTGTCCAGGTGGGAAAGGGCAGTGTGGAGTGCAATTGAGATTGCATCATCTGTGGATCTGTTGGGGCGATATACGAATTGGAGTGGGTCTAGGGTTTCCGGGATGATTGTGTTGATGTGAGCCATGACCAGCCTTTCAAAGCACTTCATGGCTACAGATGTGAGTGCTACGGGGTGGTAGTCATTTAGGCGGGTTACTTTGGCGTTCTTGGGCCCAGGGACTATGGTGGTCTGCTTGAAATATGTAGGTATTACAGACTCGGTCAGGGAGAGGTTGAAAATGTCAGTGAAGACACTTGCCAGTTGGTCCACGCATGCTCTGAGTACACATCCTGGTAATCCGTCTAGCCCCGCAGCCTTGTGAATGTTGACCTGTTTAAAGGTCTTACTCACATGGGATACGTATGTACGGTCACTGTGGGGTCGATGTTATCGATGCACTTATTTATGAAGCCGGTGACTGAGGTGGTATACTCAGCCCACGGCCTCAGAATGAAGTAATTTGTGAATGTCAGTCTCAGAAGTGTAATAAGACACATAGAATGACTGCCACTCAAAGTTATCTCTACCTGCGGCTATCTGGCTGTAATTAAAACAACACAGGCCCCTTAATACACAGTCTGAGGTGATAACCCTTTTTTTTTTTTTAAACAGACCTCCTTGTTTCCTGGCAACAATAGAGTCATAATGAGAGAACAATCAATGGCATACAGGAAACAATTGAAGAGTTTCATTCCAAAACGCTATATATCCATTTTCAGAAATGTTGGTCAATTATATTTGATTCTTTAAATAAATTATGAAAGAGATTGTTGTTGTTTTTTCACTGTCTAATCATGGCATGGGGTTGTTCAATGGCAGACATCTATCACTTGCAAAATGCTATATATCCGCCTCACTCTTAGTGAAATAAGTAGTACTGCTAGGTTTTACACAATCAAATGTAACAAATAAGTATGTTTAATAAAGAACTGTACAAATGATACATTTCTGACATCAATATAAAACCAAATAATAATGATAATAATTTGTCACACCCTGGCTATGGGACTCTAGTTGTTGAGCCAGGGTGTGTTTGTTCTATGTGGTGTGTTTCTATGTTGGGGGTTCTAGTTCGTCTATTTCTATGTTTTGCCTGAGTGACTCCCAATCAGAGGCAACGAGTGTCAGCTGTTGGCTGGTTGTCTCTGATTGGGAGCCATATTTAAACTGTATGTTTTCCCTTTGTGTTTGTGGGTTTTTGTTCCGTGTTCGGTCTTTGATACCGTGGACTTCACGGGTCGTTTCTTGTTTTGTATTGTTTACACTTTAACTAATTAAAGTATGTTCGTTCATCACGCTGCGCCTTGGTCTACTCCTTACCTCGATCGTGACAGAAAAACCCACCATACCAGGACCAAGCAGCGTGTCCAGGAGCAGGCAGCCTGGTCATGGGAGGAGATATTGGACGGGAAAGGGTCCTGGACCTGGGAGGAGATCCTGGCCGGGATGGATCGCCGGCCATGGAGTGAGACAGTTGAGAGGCGACGGAGAGAGGAGCAACGGCGTAAGCAGTGTCAGCGTCGGACGGTCGAGAGGCAACCCCAAAAAATTTTTTAGGGGGGCACACGGCAGGGGGCGACTGGGCAGCAGGAGGCTGCCACAGGGCGATTAGGTGAGGAGGCCACCAGGTTAAGGGGGCTACTGGCCCAGAGGGAGCAGGAGTTAGTGTTGCAGAGGATGGAGCTATTGGAGGCGATAAGGGAAAGGGTGAGAAATGAGGCACGGCGAGAGGAACTCGGTAGGCAGCTGAGGGAGCGGAGGGTTATGATGAAACCCAGTCCCGCTCCTCACACCAAGCAAGTGGTGTGCGTCACCAGTCCGGTCCGGCCCGTTCCTGCTTCCCGCACTAAGTGTACGGTGCACGTCGCCAGCCCAGCCCGGCCTGTTCCTGTCCCTCGCACCAAGCCTACGGTGTGCGTCGCCAGCCCGGCCCGGCCTGTTCCTGCCCCTCGCACCAAGCCTACGGTGTGCGTGCCGCCCGGCCCGGCCCGTTCCTGCTTCCGCACTAAGTGTACGGTGCGCATCGCCAGCCCGGCCCGGCCTGTCCCTGCTCCACGCACCAAGCCTACGGTGTGCGTTGTCAGCCCAGCCCGGCCTGTCCCTGCTCCACGCACCAAGTTTACGGTGTGCGTCGCCAGCCTGGCCCGGCCTGTCCCTGCTCCACGCACCAAGCCTACGGTGTGCGTCGCCAGCCCAGCCCGGCCTGTCCCTGCTCCACGCACCAAGCCTACGGTGTGCGTCGCAAGCCCAGTCCGGCCTGTCCCTGCTCCACGCACCAAGCCTACGGGGTGCGTCGCCAGCCCAGCCCGGCCTGTCCCTGCTCCACGCACCAAGCCTACGGTGTGCGTCGCCAGCCCAGCCCGGCCTGTCCCTGCTCCACGCACCAAGCCTACGGTGTGCGTCGCCAGCCCAGCCCGGCCTGTCCCTGCTCCACGCACCAGGCCTACGGTGTGCGTCGCCAGCCCAGCCCGGCCTGTCCCGGCTCCACGCACCAAGCCTACGGTGCGCGTCGCCAGCCCGGCCCGGCCTGTTCCTGCCACTCGCACCAAGTCTACGGTGCGCGTCGCCAGCCCGGCCCGGCCTGTTCCTGCCACTCGCACCAAGCCAGGGGTGCGAGTCGTCAGTCCGGGGAGGCCCGTTCGGCTCCACGCACCAAGCCAGGGGTGCGATCGTCAGCCCGGTCCGGCCCGTCGCTGCTCCACGCACCTAGCCAGGGGTGCGAGTCGTCCAGTCCGGGTGAGGCCCGTTCCGGCTCCACGCACCAAGCCAGGGGGTGCGCATCGTCAGCCCGGTCCGGCCCGTTGCTGCTCCACGCACCAAGCCAGGGGTGCGAGTCGCCAGTCCGGTGAGGCCCGTTCGGCTCCACGCACCAAGCCAGGGGTGCGTATCGTCAGCCCGGTCCGGCCCGTTGCTGCTCCACGCACCAAGCCAGGGGTGCGCATCGTCAGCCAGGTCCGGTCCTTTCCTGCCTCACGCACCAAGCCAGGGGTGCGCGTCGTCTGTCCGGCACAACCCGTGCCTGGGTCACCGGTGCCTAACCAGGTACCGGTCAACGGCTCCACTACGGAGTTGAAGCTAACCGCTCCTGCTACGTCCAGTCCAGCTCCAGCCAGCGTGGGCCAGACCGGACCAGGGGCGCTATGGGGGGTTTGTTGGAGGGTGGTGGGCAAGCCCGGAGCCAGAACCGCCGCCGAGGAGGTATGCCCACCCAGCCCTCCCCTGTTTTGCTCTTTTGAGGCGCGGTCGCAGTCCGCGCCTTTTTAGGGGTACTGTCACACCCTGGCTATGGGACTCTAGTTGTTGAGCCAGGGTGTGTTTGTTCTATGTGGTGTGTTTCTATGTTGGGGGTTCTAGTTCGTCTATTTCTATGTTTTGCCTGAGTGACTCCCAATCAGAGGCAACGAGTGTCAGCTGTTGGCTGGTTGTCTCTGATTGGGAGCCATATTTAAACTGTATGTTTTCCCTTTGTGTTTGTGGGTTTTTGTTCCGTGTTCGGTCTTTGATACCGTGGACTTCACGGGTCGTTTCTTGTTTTGTATTGTTTACACTTTAACTAATTAAAGTATGTTCGTTCATCACGCTGCGCCTTGGTCTCTCCCTGACGTTCGTGACATAATTATTCAATACAGTAATATGAGATATTTTAGTCATGTAGTAGATGCTCTAATCCAGAGCGATTTACAGTAAGTGCATTAATCTTAAAATAGCTAGATGAGACAACCACAGATCACAGTCAAATATACAGGATACGAACATTCCATACCAGCTAAACAATGGATATATAGTGTTTTGCAAAAAAACACATTTTCATAGACATCTAAAATCTATGAATTAAAAATCTGAGAACAGTGATATTTTACACACACATGAATAATAATAATAATAATATGCCATTTAGCAGACGCTTTTATCCAAAGCGACTTACAGTCATGCGTGCATACATTTTTTGTGTATGGGTGGTCCCGGGGATCGAACCCACTACCTTGGCATTACAAGCGCTGTGCTCTACCAGCTGAGCTACAGAGGACCACTCAACACGAAGGTACCCATAAGGAATCATTTCTGATAAAAAAACGCAAATGTGAAAAATTTGTGGATATAGCATTTTGGAAATAAACTCTTTAATTTTAGACTGTAATGGGACAATGTTGTAATTCCTCTGTGTTATTTCTGGATGTTGTTTATTTGCATACAATATATTCCATATTGTGTGTTCCATTATGGATACAATTAATGCTCTCTACTGTATGATTCACATTCAATAAATGGGAGAGGAAGCATCTCTACATATGATGATGGTTGTAACTGTAGTTATGTATGCAGAGGGTGCTACAAAAACCCAAGGACAGTGGAGACAGTTGTGATCAGGGGATCAGCAGGTGATGCTTGTGGTCTTTTCGGCACATCAAAACCCAGCCGCCCACACACAATCTCAAGGCTGCATGATTAGAGGACTAAAGGAGGGAAACTAGATTCCTGGTAGACAGACAGAATAATTAAGACCTAAGGCAGGGTGTGTGATCTGAGCTGAGCTTCTCCTCACTCTGGTCAGCCTCGCTCGTCTCTCCCTCCCAGAGCTCCACGCTGATGTTGGGTATACTCTTCTGGATGTGAACTTATTGTCTCCTTCCTAATTGAGCACAAGTGTTTTTAGAGGAGGGAAAAGTAGGGAAGTGGCTGAGCCTTGTGGCGCCCAGCGACTCCTGCAGGGCCATGAGCATCGAGAGGAAGCTGGAGGAGCATACAGTTTTTCTCAATTGCTAAAACACTAAAACCCATTGGCTGAACAAAGTTCTCAGTTGCCTGGACTCATTTAGCTAATTATGCAGTCTGTTGTCAATACCTTAAACCATTTCACATGGTAAAACACAATTTGCAGATCTCACTTAGACTTTTCAGCAAAACTCTAAACACATTCTCATTCTCAAAACACATTCTGCACTCTAATGCACGTCATCCATACTGGTAAACACAAGTGGCAACAATCAAATACAAATAGAGAACACGTCATTGATTGAACACAACCACTCAGAATTGATTTAACCTGTTTCAAATGATGCGACACAACCAATATAAGCCAGTTCAGAGAGCAAACAGGTTGTTGAAGGTGGGAAGGAGAAAGTCTGAGAATGGATAGAAGAAACAATGTGAGAGGACGAGGACGAGTGCGTATGCGAGGTGGGCGACGAGGAGGAAGAGGAGGAGGAGGGCAAGAAAGAGGAAGAGGAGGACGAAGAGGAAGAGGAAGACAAAGAGTGGAAATATCTGATGAAATTCGAGCAACAGTCATAGACCATGTTCTTCTCCATGAACTGACAATGAGGGAAGCAGGACTTAGAGTGCAACCCAATTTGAGCCGATTTTCTGTGTCCACCATAGTAAGGACATTCAGAGAAGAGAACAGGTACAGTATACTACTGTATTTTTGTAATTGCAAATGTACTGTACTACACTATATGCAGCTGTTTCAATAGACATTTGTAAAGTTAATCACTGTATGTATTGTACTGCATGAATATGTTTTGTAACTGCACAACTACTTTTTGTAGAATTGCAAGGCTGCCACATGCAGGTGGAAGGACAGCTATATTCACTCAGGAGCAAGAGGCCGTTATAGTTGGCATGGCCTTCAAGATAATGCAATACAACTCAGAGAAATCCAGGAACGAGTGATACAAGACAACACACACTTCCAGGGAATCGACAGTGTGAGCATTTCCACAATTGACCGTGTCCTCCATCGTAACAGGATGCGAATGAAACAAGTATACAGAGTACCTTTTGAGCGCAACTCACCAAGGGTGAAAGAACTGCGAGCTCAGTATGTGCAAGTAAGTGTACATTCAGAAACATTTACTGTAATCCAGATTGTCTACAGTACTAACACATACTATGTGAATGACATTACTCTTCAGTACATACAATGTATGTGAATCAGAAGTGCATACAGTAGGCCTAATTGTACTCTACAGTATAGCACTGTCTCTGTACGACTTACAAAATCCTACATACAGTATATTGTATTTCTACACAGACAATATTTGACTTGGAATCCTTGGACAGACCCCATGAGTTCATCTTTGTCGATGAAGCATGCTTCAATCTAACAAAGAGGAGAAGGAGAGGCCGAAACATGATTGGACAGCGGGCCATTGTTGAAGTCCCTGGTCAACGAGGTGGCAATGTCACAATCTGTGCTGCTATCAGCAACCATGGTGTTCTACATCACCATGTTACACTCGGGCCATATAACACCCAGCACCTTCTAAGATTTATTGCCAATCTAAGATATATTTTATTTGAGCAGCAGGTTCAAGAGCAGCAGGGTCAAGAGCTAAATGAGAATCCCATTCCCACCTATGTGATAGTGTGGGACAATGTCAGTTTCCACCGAGCTGCTCAGGTAAGGGAATGGTTTAACATCAATGGGCAGTTTATGAACTTGTACCTCCCTCCATACTCGCCTTTCCTGAATCCGATTGAGGAGTTTTTCTCATCTTGGAGATGGAAAGTGTATGATAGACAACCCTACACCAGAGTAAATCTGCTGCAAGCCTGGATTTAGCCTGTGGTGATATAGGTGAGGAATCATGTCAGGGCTGGATACGGCACACAAGAGGCTTCTTCCCCCGTTGCCTCAGGAGGGACAATATTGCTTGTGATGTCGACGAAGTGCTCTGGCCAGACCCAGCCCAAAGACAAGAAGAAGCACATTGATCACATGTTTACTCCTTTGATTTTTGTCCCTTTTAGTATTGTATACTGTAGTACAGTGCATTGTAGACTGTATACTGTACAATGGACTAATTGTATGGCCATGAACATTGTGCTTTCCATTTGTTAACAGTACTGACTGCTCAATAGATTTTGACTGGTTGCAGGTTCATATCAACAAAGAACAAGAATTACAGTTTCACAGAGACAAAGGACAAGTTTGTGAGATGCAGGGTACAGTACTGTAAAAATAGGGGTACAAGGAGGAGGAAGAACAAAAAACAAAATTGCAAAGAGCAAAGCAGAGTAGTAATTTCTGATCAATTTTGAGCTACTATGATAGAACATGTTTTCGTTCATCAAAAGACAATGACGGAAAAATATGAAATTTGTTTTCAGATTAAAAATGTACTTCTTCCTGAGAACTGTATGTTTTGAACAATGTGTTTTCTATTTTTCGGTGTATTGTTTACTGACTGCTTGAGAGTGTATATCATTTTGATCACTTTGTTTATGATTTGAGAGCAGTGTTTGATTTTGAACACAGGTAAAACTGTTTTGAGGTGAATGTTTCATTTTGCGAGAGGAGTCAGAGGTTTTGTAAATAGTGCTTGAAGATGAGGTGTTGTGTTTAATGTTTTCAGGAAATAGAGCAAGGTTTCAGAAATTGTGTTTTAGCAATTGAGAAAAACTGTAATAAGATAACACAGCCAGACACATAAAACAAGTGTGTCCCTGTCATCTGAGAGAGAGAGAGAGAGAGAGAAAGAGAGAGAGAGAGAGAGCGAGAGAGAGAGAGAGAGAGAGAGAGAGAGAGAGAGAGAGAGAGAGAGAGAGAGCGCCCTCTGGAGCTCCACTCGACTTATCATCATAGCATAAATAAATAAACCAATGACGAGAAATCCTATCTGCAGTTTCAGATATAGCTGTCATTCTGAAACACGAGCTTAGGCTGCAGATTGGGGAAGTGAATTATTTCCTCTTTTTGGGGCTGTCTGGTCATCAATCAATGAGTGTAATGATTTGGTCTACGTGAGCGATTAGTTTAATTTCATCTCATTGTATAAAGAGAAAAGATGGATCACATTTACCCTTGGAGTGTGTTAACCCTAAACAGTAAACACATTAGTGTTGGGGTGAACAGTTACAGTTGGTGGAGAACACTATATTCTGCACTGTTGGTTCGCATTGCAACTTGGGCATTTATGTGATTAATTTACGGCCTTGATTGGAGGAAGAGTCCACTCATCAGGTGTAAATCAGATGCTGATTAAAAGGCAGGGTGGAATGGCCTCTCCAGAGGTGCATTGACTTATGAGTACTGCTGCCGTGCAGCTCTGTGGGTTAAAAACCTCTAAAAGTCTAACATATGGAATTGTTTTAAGATGGTCATACCATGGGTTATTTAGCTATTTGATTATACTGTACCTTTAGGTTGAAAAAAAAGGTAAATAAATGATTTTATAAAATATTGAATTTGGTCTTTACTACTATAGCCCATAGAAACGCATTGAATAGCTCATTCATAAATGGCAAGAAAGACAGTAAAAAAAGAAATCCTAAGGAATAAGGGTTTGAAGTGTCTGTCCTATATCTAGGAGATATAAGAAAGCTCAGGAAATATTTTTGTTTTTTGGGGCACATATTTAACCCCTTATTTTCTAGGCCAAACCATTTGGACGCTACAGACATTTTCATGAGAAGACCGATTTTCGGGATGTCTCATGGTCTGACAGACACCACTGTACCTTGGCCACCTTCCACCGCAGATGCAGAAGGCCGACATAGGCGGATGCGGTGGATTGAGACACAGCCCATAAAAAAAACGGATATCTATAACTTAAACTGACTGATTTGATGGGGATTTTTTTATTACGTTGCTTAGATTGACGCACAGGTGCATCAATACACTCTAAAGGATTTTTGAATGCTTGCATTAGGAGACACAGTTTGGCATTTTTATGGAATTCAACAGGAGAAACATCCTCAAAATGAGTGATATGAGCACATACAGTCACACACCCACACTTTACACTCACTCTCCTCACATCTGGATAAGAACGTCTGCCAAATAACTAAAATATAAAAATGTAATAAGTAAATATCCTTCCTTACACACTAATCCACATGCATACACACACTTGTGCACACGTGCACATACAGTGCATTCAGAAAGTATTCAGACCCCTTGACTTTTTCCATATTTTGTTACGTTACAGCCTTATTCTAAAATTGAATAAATTGTTTATTTCCCTCATCAATCTACACACAATATCCCATAATGACAAAGCAAAAACAGATCTTTCAAAAATTGTGCACATTTATTTTGAAAACCCCCCGGAAATATCACATTTACATAAGTATTGAGACCCTTTACTCAGTACTTTGTTAAAGCACCTTTGGCAGCGATTACAGCCTAAAGTCTTCTTGGGTATGACGCTACAAGCTTGGCACACCTGTATTTGGGGATTTTCTCCCATTCTTCTCTGCAGATCCTCTCAAGCTCTGTCAGGTTGGATGGGGAGTATCGCTGCACAGCTATTTCCAGGTCTCTCCAGGTGTCTCCCGAGTGGCGCAGTGGTCTAAGGCACTGCATCGCAGTGCTAGCTGTGCCATTAGAGATCCTGGTTCGAATCCAGGCTCTGTCGTAGCCGGCCGCGTCCGGGAGACCCATGGGGCGGCGCACAATTGGCCCAGCATCGTCCAGGGTAGGGGAGGGAATGGCCGGCAGGGATGTAGCTCAGTTGGTAGAGCATGGTGTTTGCAACGCCAGGGTTGTGGGTTCGATTCCCACCGGGAATAAAAAAAAAGAATGTATGCACTCACTAACTGTAAGTCGCTCTGGATAAGAGCGTCTGCTAAATGACAAAAATGTAAATGTAATGTTTGATGGGATTCAAGTCCGGCCTCTGGCTGGGCCACTCAAGGACATTCAGAGACTTGTCCTGAAGCCACTCCTGAGTTGTCTTGGCTGTGTGCTTAGGGTCGTTGTCCTGTTGGAAGGTGAACCTTCGCCCCAGTCTGAGGTCCTGATCGCTCTGTAGCAGGTTTTCATCAAGGATCTCTCTGTACTTTGCTCCGTTCATCTTTCCCTCAATCCTGACTAGTTTCCCAGTCCCCGCCGCTGAAAAACATCCCCACAGCATGATGCTGCCACCACCACGCTTCACCGTAGGGATGGTGCCAGGTTTCCTCCAGACGTGACACTTGACATTCAGGCCAAAGATTTCAATCGTGTTTTCATCAGACCAGAGAATCTTGTTGCTCATGGTCTGTGAGTCCTTTATGTGCCTTTTGGCAAACTCCAAGCGCACTGTCATGTGCCTTTTACTGAGGAGTGGCTTCCGTCTGGCCACTCTAACATAAAAACCTGATTGGTGGAGTGCTGCAGAGATGGCTGTCCTTCTGGAAGGTTCTCCCATCTCCACAGAGGAACTCTGGAGCTCTGTCAGAGTGACCATCGGGTTCTTGGTCACCTCCCTGACCCAGGCCCTTCTCCCCCGATTGCTCAGTTTGACTGGGTGGGCACACACACACACTCACACACACACACACACACACACACACACACACACACACACACACACACACACACACACACACACACACACACACACACACACACACACACACTTAATTCCACTTGGTTCCTCATCAATACCTGGAGGATGATGGCGCATAAATCTCGATAACACCTGCTCCCTCCTCCTCCACCCCGTCCTAAGAGCCGCTGAACTGCCTCCCTTTACTTGCACACAAACTGAGGCTGTTATTTATCACACACCACAAAAAAAAAAAAAGTAAAACAAAATAAATTATCCTGAAACCCAGCCCTCCAGGCCAAGACAGAACTGTAGGTGGTTAATTAATAGTTCAGCGACGGTGTAGGAAATGCCAGTCCGAGGCTCACATAAACTGCACAGGAGCATTGAGGAAATACTAATCAGCTTCCAGGGCCTCAGCGCTCCGTTGACCAGACAATACTGACAGAATGTCACTACATCCTGCTACATAGGACTGTGGATCTTTGGGTCTGAGTACTGTGTAATGTGTGTATGGAATATGGATGACTGGGTCCCCAAGGGCCTACAGTACTAGCTAATGTACTGTTTGGTCATGACTAAGATGGAAAACATGTCATTACATCAGGCTACATGTAGAATACATCTGGGTGGGAGACTGTCTGTTGTCTGCTGAATATTTATAAAATACATAATAGTGTATGGTAAGTATAATTAACATTTAACAACATGGAGCTTATGCCACTGCTATCGCTGTATAGTATTAAACACAGTATATTCACTGGAGATGCAGCCATGTCCACTTGCAGACAGGTTAGCGATTATAAGGAGAAATTAATGCTTACAAATTAAGATATATTTATGTGTAATATTACTACAGTATAGACTAAAAAAGACACATTGTCCTGCAGTCATTGGTCAGTGTGAATACAGCCTACCCCAGCTATTTCTCAAGTCATAAATGGCATTAATGTAACAGCCTGAAATGTTTTAAGATGAAGAATAAATGTGGTGAACCTTTAAATCATCTCACAGATGTCATTAAAATGAATGAGTCATTCAACTATTACTCTCAGATAATCTAGTGTAACGCAATCCTCGAGTCTAGTCTATATCCCTCTGCTCTGTCCCCTGGTCCAATCCTCTAGTCTACATCCCTCTACTCTGTCTCCTGGTCCAATCCTCTAGTCTACATCCCTCTACTCTGTCCTCTGGTCCAATCCTCTAGTCTACATCCCTCTACTCTGTCCTCTGGTCCAATCCTCTAGTCTACATCCCTCTACTCTGTCCTCTGGTCCAATCCTCTAGTCTACATCCCTCTACTCTGTCCTCTGGTCCAATCCTCTAGTCTACATCCCTCTACTCTGTCCTCTGGTCCAATCCTCTAGTCTACATCCCTCTACTCTGTCCCCTGGTCCAATCCTCTAGTCTACATCCCTCTACTCTGTCTCCTGGTCCAATCCTCTAGTCTACATCCCTCTACTCTGTCCTCTGGTCCAATCCTCTAGTCTACATCCCTCTACTCTGTCCCCTGGTCCAATCCTCTAGTCTACATCCCTCTACTCTGTCCTCTGGTCCAATCCTCTAGTCTACATCCCTCTACTCTGTCCCCTGGTCCAATCCTCTAGTCTACATCCCTCTACTCTGTCCCCTGGTCCAATCCCCTAGTCTACATCCCTCTACTCTGTCCCCTGGTCCAATCCTCTAGTCTACATCCCTCTACTCTGTCTCCTGGTCCAATCCTCTAGTCTACATCCCTCTACTCTGTCCCCTGGTCCAATCCTCTAGTCTACATCCCTCTACTCTGTCTCCTGGTCCAATCCTCTAGTCTACATCCCTCTACTCTGTCCCCTGGTCCAATCCTCTAGTCTACATCCCTCTACTCTGTCCCCTGGTCCAATCCTCTAGTCTACATCCCTCTACTCTGTCTCCTGGTCCAATCCTCTAGTCTACATCCCTCTACTCTGTCCCCTGGTCCAATCCTCTAGTCTACATCCCTCTACTCTGTCTCCTGGTCCAATCCTCTAGTCTACATCCCTCTACTCTGTCCCCTGGTCCAATCCTCTAGTCTACATCCCTCTACTCTGTCCCCTGGTCCAATCCTCTAGTCTACATCCCTCTACTCTGTCTCCTGGTCCAATCCTCTAGTCTACATCCCTCTACTCTGTCCCCTGGTCCAATCCTCTAGTCTACATCCATCTACTCTGTCCCCTGGTCCAATCCTCTAGTCTACATCCCTCTAGTCTGTCCTCTGGTCCAATCCTCTAGTCTACATCCCTCTACTCTGTCTCCTGGTCCAATCCTCTAGTCTGCATCCCTCTACTCTGTCCCTGCATGTGCCCTCTGCCTCTATCCAACTAGCCTCCTCCTTTCTCTCAACAATTACTGTAGATTACATATTTCTTTCTTTTTCTTTTAACTCTTCCCTATCTCATCCCCCTGTATGCCTAGATCTAACCTAGCCTCTTTCTTCTCCTTTCTCTCAACACTTACTGTGTATTACATCTTTCCTTTTATTTTCTCTTCAACCTTCTCAATGGCTACAGTAATGATTGTTTCTTTCCCCTCATCCCTATGTAATTTAGATCAGCATCATCTCCATGCTGGGTGTCTGTGTGTCTGACACTTCCACTGCCTACAGCCTCTCTCTCCTCTCACTTTGCCCATCTGTTCTGTTCCCCTTCTCACCTTCCCTTGTCCCCTACCCCCTCCGCCTCCCCTAACCCCCATTCCCTCCACCCAGAGGGCCTGCATAGGTATGAGTTTATGTTAAGATAGGATGCCAAACATTTAAATACACAGTTTAAACAGTCTTCAACAATGACAAATGCTACAGACACGCTATGCTAAAGACAATTTGATTTGAGATTTCCGAACCTGGCGACTCAAACACACACACAAACACACACAGACACACACACACACAGTGCATGGGGTTAATATTGAGTTGTCCGTATGTCCGACCTTGCCAAAGGATGTTCTGAGGATGGAGTGAATACTCATGGACTTCAAAGCCTCCTGCTGCTTCTACTGTATATTAAATAAACCAGAACCTGCAGCACCTGCCCCATTCTTCTTCCTCTCCTCAATTCTCTCTCTCTCTCTCTCTCTCTCTCTCTCTCTCTCTCTCTCTCTCTCTCTCTCTCTCTCACACACACTCTCTCTCTCTCTCTCTCTTTCTCACACTCTCTCTCTCTCTCTCTCTCTCTCTCTCTCTCTCTCTCTCTCTCTCTCTCTCTCTCTCTCTCTCTCTCTCTCTCTCTCTCTCTCTCTCTCCCTCCCTTTCTCACCCTCCTCTCTCAATTACTGTTTTACAGGTCGGTCCCTTGTCTGACATTTGGGGTCAGGACGGTCCAGTCCAGTCCAGTTAAAATTCCACCACCAGAGCTCCCCTCTCATGTCTCTGCCTGTCCCTCAGAGCAGCATCAAAGGGGTCTGATTCAGAGAGGCCCATGCCAACCTACATCAAACCCCCACAGCACAGAAAGCCAGCCATCCAGTCACCTGCACTAATCCTCCGGATAAATAAACCATGCGCAGAGCAGATTCGTGCAGCCAGCACAGAGCTATTTTAAGACACACTGTTTTTCTACCCCCATCCGAAATGTATTCATAAAGAGCATTTTTCCGTCTCTCTCTCTCTCTCTCTCTCTCTCTCGCTCTCTCTCTCTCTCGCTCTCTCTCTCTCTCTCTCTCTCTCTCTCTCTCTCTCTCTCTCTCTCTCTCTCTCTCTCTCTCTCTCAGGTCTGGGCAAATAGAACGCTTTTGAGCAACACCACTGATCTCTCATCTGGAGGCAGGTTTCAATGAGGGGTTTGGATAGGGTTATCAGACTGTGCTAAGGCATAAAAGGGTAAGCTTAGAATCGATGGTAGAGAAATGCCTTCATACAGCTTAAACTTATGCACTTCCTTGGATGTGTTTTCTATGCTGCCTATAATCTATTTTGCTGTATTTTGTGAAGAAATGGAAAAGCTAATAAAAAAAATTAAAAAAACGGGTCAGTTCCTCTTGTCCCTCTTGGTCAGTTTGAGTCATGAAGGTGTGTGTGTGTGTGCGAGTGTGCGAGTGTGTGTGCGAGTGTGTGTGTGCAAGTGTGTGTGTGTGCAAGTGTGTGTTTGTGCCTGTGTCTGTGTGTGCTTGCGTGCGCATGCATATGCCTGAGTGTTTGTGTGTGTGTGTGTGTGTGTGTGTGTGTGTGTGTGCCTGTCAGCATATGTAAACATACAATTACATGCACTCTACTTTCCTGGTCTATTTGGCAGGCCCAGTGCTGACATCTGGGCTTTGGTTAGCCTATCGCATTACTTCATTACTCTCCTTCATAAGCTTTATGAGTATTCATACACTGCTTTAGGTAAAGTGGTTATCTTCACCATCGATCAGACTTCTGAGCTGGTCAGCACTAAATACACTGTATTCAGCAAAGGGAATGAAACTCATTTGGTACAGCATGCATGCCTCATCACAAAGGCATGAGGGATCACCTTCAGCGCTGCCCCTTAAGTGATTTCACATGCTCCTAAAATGTCCACCTCACCTCTCTTGGCCAAGACATATTTTTTAGAAAACCTGGCGCACACGAAACAAGGGATGAAGAGGGATGCCAGGGGAAGGTGAGAAGGAGGGAAAAGGGCGGAGGAGTGGAGGATAGAGAGAGCGCATGAAAAGATAATGAGAATTGTCATGCCCATGGGGGTGATGTGAAGGGGATGCACAATGCAGTGGTCGAAATGAAGGAGAGATGAGGAAAAATAGTTTAGAGAAAAAAAGAGAGAGAAAAAGAGAGAGGGAGAATGGAGGGGTAAACACTGCTCGAGGGCCTGAATGTGAGGAGTTGTGACAAGGTCCTGATGCCCAGGAGGTCTCTGACCCTGCCTGGTGATGATGTGTCACTGGGTGTGAACACAACAGAACAGAACAGAGCAGCTCGTGGGGGAATGCAGCGCCTGGGCCTTCTTGTTCGACTTGCCAGTGGGAGGATGGGTTCATTCTCTAGAGTCTGGTTCCTCTAGTCTCAATCTTAAAAATGTTTCTTGTTATCAATTTAAGGGTAATCTCGGCACCCAGAACCAAATCAGCTAAGGCTGTCACGAGAGACAAACCTAAAACAGATCCCAATTCACCTACATTCATCCCAGGTTATTATTTTAGGGAGGTTCAGGCCAGGGCTGAAGGGGTTCCTCGAACAGATGGCTGTAAAAAGAAACACCACTTCAGCCAAATTACATTGGATTGAATAAAGAGGATCTGATGTGTGTTGGGTGTGCACGATGCACTGACAGTCTCACAGCCACTCTCTTCAACACACGTCACAAAGCATAAGTTGTCTGACTTAGTTTAGTTAATTATTAATCGTTTTCACACAGAGTGCTTTTGTTTCACCCCAATTAAGATAGGATTTGATGATGTAACAGGCAACAGCACATTTGATCATTTCCACAGCAAAGATCAACAGTTGTTTTTGTGAGGAAGCCGACGATTTGTTGCTTTGCATATGTCTATCACCGAAAAACTTCTCAAGGAGAAGGTTGTTGCCAGCATTGACATGACAGACAGGCAGTGTGATCAGAGGAAGGAAGTAATAGCACAGCTGTCATGGCACAGAGTATAGCAGGGAGCTCACAAGAAGCCCACAATAACATAACAGAGCTGCTGTGCCTGGTTCCAGCACGTAAGGATCCTGCAAGTGAGCTTTTTGTTGGATGGTGTATACCATGAGTATCCTGTACATACAACTAATACAACTTTAAACTTGAAACTTGGTTCCCTGGGTAGACTTGTCAGAGCATGAGACAGAGCTCCCCAGAGTAGGATGCTTTCTCACCCTTTCTCTTTCTCTTACTGTATCTCTCTCTTTCTCTATGTCTGTCTCTCTCAGTTTCTCTCTCTCTCTCCGATCCTGCTCTCGCTCTACATTCTATCTCGCAGTCGCTCTGTCTCTCTCTCTCTCCACCTCTCACTCTCACTCTCTCTCCTTTCAACTCCCTCCTTCAGTTCAATTGAGAGGCTTTTTGAACCAGCTCTATCTCTTTGTCCCACGGCCATGTTTAGGCCAATTATCCCTGATCATTCCCTTCAACCCTCAGTCATTGACAGCCAGCAAGGGTGGAGGATTCACTCAATGACTCTGTAATTGCTGCCTCTTTATCATTTATGCTTATTCATTTGGAAATCGCTTCGCCATTCACCCTCTTTCTCAAAACACTTTGATTGTGGATATGAATATCTCAGGCAAATATGTTTCCAAGTTGCTTCTCGCAGTAGCGCACTATCAATAACCTCACATTCACCCAGGGGGTATTCTTGGGAACCGACCTGAATAATGCTAATCAGCTAAAAGTGGATGATTCAAAAAGTACTCAGTGCCTATCGAGAGGACAGTCATTTCTCTCCTTACATTGACATGCACATAGGGCTATTGCTTTGAAGATAACCCTTCAAATAAATCAATAATCTAAGAATGAGGTCGTTATCATAATAAATCTCGGAAAGATGTTTTTCTAATCTTTTAATTAAATGAGTGGTATTTTTTAATGGTCAACGCCAGTCAGTTTTTAATCAGATGCAATTGGGCCTGCCACTATTCCACATGTCATTGGATTGGTTGTTAAAATGTAGGCTACAACCAAATAATTGCAGCATTACCGCAAAAATGGAAGAGGAAAGTGGAAGGAGGAAAAAGTAAGGAACTTGTCTGTCGGCCTTGCATTAAAGAACATAATTGGTTAAAGAAAATTGTGATAAATAAAACAGTTTACCAGTTTCATTTAAGGACCAAAAGATTGACAGCCGTCCCATATAGATTGCAAAATAGTTGGGAAGAGATTTCATGGCACAGTGTTTATGAACTGATACGTAAAACGATGCCGGATTCAAAACTTCAATTTAAATTATTATATAAAATTCTTGCTACCAATATAATGTTATTTGTATGGGGGATACAATCGTCCCAGCTCTGCAGATTTGGCTGTGAAGAGACAGAATCATTAGATCATTTGTTTTGGTACTGTCCATTTGTAGCTTGTTTCTGGACACAGGTCCAGGAATGGCTGAAGGATTGCAATATTTGCATGGAGCTGACCCTGCAGATAGCACTACTGGGTGATCTGAAAAGTCATAGTCAATTGATCAATAATATAATAATACTTTTAGCAAAGATGTTTATTTTCAATTCACAAACTGTAGAAACTATGAGAATAGAAAGGTTCAGAACATTTGTAAAACATCACAGTACAGTTGAAAAATATATGGCAAATAGAAATCCAATATGGATGGTGTTAAGAGATAGATGGGAGGTGTTGAATGGAGCTGAAGGATGGGACTAATAACAACAACTAATAACAACAAGATAACTAGTGTAAGACATGCTGTGTCCATAATAAGTATATAGGTTATATATTGTGAGCTTTTGTGAAAGAGCACAGTTAGAAAGATATGGCATTTAGAAGCATACCAGATGGACATCATGAAAATGATCAGAGGAAGTTCAGGAGGAAAAAACAAACAAAATATCCATAAGTGTCCATAAAATGTATATAGTATGTATAAGCATGAAGTAGAGGCCTAAGCATTGTTGTTCACTAGTTTACTCCAATTAGGGAGGGGATGGTGGGGTTGAAAAGTAATAAAGGGAAATATATATATTTTTAAAGGATATGTATGTATATATATGTATGTATGTGTATATATATACACTGAGGGAAAAAAGTATTTGATCCCCTGCTGATTTTGTACGTTTGCCCACTGACAAAGAAATGATCAGTCTATAATTTTAATGGTAGGTTTACTTGAACAGTGAGAGACAGAATAACAACAAAAAAATCCAGAAAAACGCATGTAAAAAATGTTATAAATTGATTTGCATTTCAATCAGGGAAATAAGTATTTGACCCCCTCTCAATCAGAAAGATTTCTGGCTCCCAGGTGTCTTTTATACAGGTAACGAGCTGAGATTAGGAGCACACTCTTAAAGGGGGTGCTCCTAATCTCAGTTTGTTACCTGTATAAAATACACCTGTCCACAGAAGCAATCAATTAATCAGATTCCAAACTCTCCACCATGGCCAAGACCAAAGAGCTCTCCAAGGATGTCAGGGACAAGATTGTAGACCTACACAAGGCTGGAATGGGCTACAAGACCATCGCCAAGCAGCTTGGTGAGAAGGGGACAACAGTTGGTGCGATTATTCGCAAATGAAAGAAACACAAAATATCTGTCAATCTCCCTCGGCCTGGGGCTCCATGCAAGATCTCACCTCGTGGAGTTGCAATGATCATGAGAACGGTGAGGAATCAGCCCAGAACTACACGGGAGGATCTTGTCAATGATCTCAAGGCAGCTGGGACCATAGTCACCAAGAAAACAATTGGTAATACATCACGCCATGAAGGACTGAAATCCTGCAGTGCCCGCAAGGTCCCACTGCTCAAGAAAGCACATATACAGGGCCGTCTGAAGTTTGCCAATGAACATCTGAAAGATTCAGAGGAGAACTGGGTGAAAGTGTTGTGGTCAGATGAGACCAAAATCGAGCTCTTTGCATCAACTCAACTCGCCGTGTTTGGAGGAGGAGGAATGCTGCCTATGACCCCAAGAACACCATCCCCACCGTCAAACATGGAGGTGGAAACATTATGCTTTGGGGGTGTTTTTCTGCTAAGGGGACAGGACAACTTCACCGCATCAAAGGGACGATGGACGGGGCCATGTACCGTCAAATCTTGGGTGAGAACCTCCTTCCCTCAGCCAGGGCATTGAAAATGGGCCGTGGATGGGTATTCCAGCATGACAATGACCCAAAACACACGGCCAAGGCAACAAAGGAGTGGCTCAAGAAGAAGCACATTAAGGTCTTGGAGTGGCCTAGCCAGTCTCCAGACCTTAATCCCATAGAAAATATGTGGAGGGAGCTGAAGGTTCGAGTTGCCAAACGTCAGCCTCGAAACCTTAATGACCTGGAGAAGATCTGCAAAGAGGAGTGGAACAAAATCCCTCCTGAGATGTGTGCAAATCTGGTGGCCAACTACAAGAAACGTCTGACCTCTGTGATTGCCAACAAGAGTTTTGCCACCAAGTACTAAGTCATGTTTTGCAGAGGGGTCAAATACTTATTTCCCTCATTAAAATGCAAATCAATTTATAACATTTTTGACATGCGTTTTTCTGGATTTTTTTGTTGTTATTCTGTCTCTCACTGTTCAAATAAACCTACCATTAAAATTATAGACTGATCATGTCTTTGTCAGTGGGCAAACGTACAAAATCAGCAGGGGATCAAATACTTTTTTCCCTCACTGTATATATATATATATATATATATATATATATATATGCAAGAAAAATATAAAAAAAATATATGGGGGATTGGAAGTGATGCAGACAATTACAATCTATCTACATTATTAAAGCTGATCTACCCCATAAAAAAATAATATATATATATATATATATATATATATATATTTATATAAAAACAACTAATGTAGGCAACAAGCATCCATCTCCCCAGGCACTTTCTGCAATATATATAATCTCCATCCCAGTGGTTGGCATATCATAATGGAATAAATAATTCACAATTATTGGCCGAGGCAAAATCTCATTAAACTCATCCTCGATAGCATCTTACTCAACGAGCATAATGATTGGATAATGAGATGATAAAATATAACTTGACCCCAACCCCATGTGCACAATCTGGTTGAATCAACGGTTTCAACGTAATTTGTCAACGTATTGTGACGGGGAATCTACGTGGAAGATACATTGCATTTGAAAAAAGTAATCAACGTAAACTGTTGTTTTGAGGGTGAAATTTCAACCACAGGATTATGTCATCATGGTAACCAAATTTCAACATAGACAAACCTTGTATAAAATATATTGAATTTGTACCTTTAAAACAACGACAGATCTTCCACTATCAGAAAAAAAACACTAGGCTGGGCAGCACTTCCTACTGGAGAATTAATCTATCTACAGCTACCATTTGGTCTCACATCCAGGGTCTTAACCAAGCCCATCCCTGATTACCTATGATATTTGTCACTGACTATTACCAAAGTGCTATCATGAGAATGATTGTTGAGAGATCACGTAAAGCTGCAATATGTAACTTTTTGGGCGAACAAACCAAATTAACATAGAAATGTGAGTTATAGATCTGTCATGCTTATTGAAAGCAAGTCTAAGAAGCAGTAGATATGTTCTATGTGCGCTATTTCTATGCTTCCCGTTCTTAAGTTTTAGTGTTTATTTATTATATCTGTGTCCATATTGTCCATGAGTTTCTAGTAGATAAAATTAATGAAAAAAGCATCTAATCAACAATGGCATTATTTTCTATTAACTCTGGAACTCTTCCAACCATTGACCTTTTTCACAACTGCCATCAGTTTGACGCCAAAACATTGACAACAAATACATGTTTACAAAGCTTTACTACACAAGCCTCCGACCTACCTCACTTCACTATTCAAATGTAAAAGTATGAGACACCAAACCCGTTCACAGGGATGCTTAACTCTCAAGGTTCCACTAGTACGTACCGATGAAGGCAAATCCGCCTTCAGTTTTAGTGCCGCTGATTTTTGGAATAGCCTACAAAACTCCCTACATCTTGACTTTCTGGTGAATCTAGGGTGGTTTAAGACTTAAATGTTGAATGAATTTAATGAGAATTGCAACTGTTTGGATTTAATATAAATCCTTGCATTTGTGGTGATTGAAGCTGTAGTGTTGATTTTGTAATTTATAGTTTTCAGTATTTTTATTGATCATTTTGAATTTGTTGGATTGTTGTCCTCAGGGCACCATTGTAAATGAGACCCTGGTCTCAATAGGTTCCCCTGAATAAATACAAGTTAAATATAAATTATAATAATTCTCACATACAGTTGAAGTCGAAGTTTACGTACACTTAGGTTGGAGTCATTAAAACTAGTTTTTCAACCACTCCACAAATTTCTTGTTAACAAACTATAGTTTTGGCAAGTCGGTTAGGACATCTACTTTGTGCATGACACAAGTAATTTTTCCAACAATGGTTTACAGACAGATTATTTCACTGTATCACAATTCCAGTGGGTCAGAAGTTTACATACACTAAGTTGACTGTGCCTTTAAACAGCTTGGAAAATTCCAGAAAATTATGTCATGGCTTTAGAAGCTTCTGACGTTCATCTGTACAAACAATAGTACACAAGTATAAACACCATGGGACCACGCAGCCGTCATACCGCTCAGGAAGGAGACGCGTTCTGTCTCCTAGAGATGAACGTACTTTGGTGCAAAAAGTGCAAATCAATCTCAAAACAACAGCAAAGGACCTTGTGAAGATGATGGAGGAAACAGGTACAAAAGTATCTATATCCACAGTAAAACGAGTCCTATATCGACATAACCTGAAAGGCCGCTCAGCAAGGAAGAAGCCACTGCTCCAAAACCGCCACTACGGTTAGCAACTGCACATGGTGACAAAGATCGTACTTTTTGGAAAAATGTCCTCTGGTCTAATGAAACAAAAATAGAACTGTTTGGCCATAATGAACATCGTTATGTTTGGAAGAAAAAGGTGGACATTGCAAGCCGAAGAACACCATCCCAACCATGAAGCACGGGGGTGGCAGCATCATGCTGTGGGGGTGCTTTGCTGCAGGAGGGACTGGTGCACTTCACAAAATAGATGGCATCATGAGGAAGGAAAATTATGTGGATATATTGAAGCAACATCTCAAGACATCAGTCAGGAAGTTAAAGCTTGTTCGCAAATGGGTCTTCCAAATGGACAATACTGGCATACTTCCAAAGTTGTGGCAAAATGGCTTAAGGACAACAAAGTCAAGGTATTGGAGTGGCCATCACAAAGCCCTGACCTCAATCCTATAGAAAATGTGTGGGCAGAACTGAAAAAGCGTGTGCGAGCAAGGAGGCCTACAAACCTGACTCAGTTACACCAGCGCTGTCAGGAGGAATGGGCCAAAATTCACCCAACTTATTGTGGGAAGCTTGTGGAAGGCTACCCGAAATGTTTGACCCAAGTTAAACAATTTAAAGGCAATGCTACCAAATACTAATTGAGTGTATGTAAACTTCTGAGAATGTGATGAAATAAATAAAAGCTGAAATAAATCATTCTCTCTACTATTATTCTGACATTTCACATTCTTAAAATAAAGTGGTGATCCTAACTGACCTAAGACAGGGCTTTTTTACTAGGATTAAATGTCAGGAATTGTGAAAAACTGAGTTTAAATGTATTTGGCTAAGGTGTATGTAAACTTCAGATTTCAACTGTAGGTGTTCCTTTTGTCCAAGTGGGAAATGGCAGTGTGGAGTGCAATAGAGATTGCATCATCTGTGGATCTGTTGGGGCGGTATTCAAATTAGAATAGGTCCAGGGTGTCTGGGATGATGGTGTTGATGTGAGCCATGACCAGCCTTTCAAAGCATTTCATGGCTACAGATGTGAGTGCTACAGGGCGATAGTAATTTAGACAGGTTACCTTGGCGTTCTTGGGCACAGGGACTATGGTGGTCTGCTTGAAACATGTAGGTATTACTGACTGGGTCAGGGAGAGTTTGACAATGTCAGTGAAGTTGTTGTTGTTGTCCTGAAGTGAAATATATACAGCAGTCAAGATAACAGATGAAAACTCTCTCTGGAGGTAGAAGGGTCAGCATTTGACCATCAGGTATTCAAAGACAGGTGAACAATAGGTCGAGACTTGTACTGTGCTAGGGTCTTCACACCATCTGTTGTTGATGAATAAACATACCCCTCCCACTCTCGATTTCCCTGAATCCAATGACCTGTCCACTCAGAGAATGGAGAATCCATTGAGTTGGATAGCCATGGGGGATATCTTGTCCGAAAGCCATGTTTCAGAAAAACAGATGATATTGCAATTACGAAAGTCCCGTTGATAGCAAATCTGCGATCGGAGGTCATCCATCTTATTACCAATTGGACCATAGAATGGAGGAAAGTGGTGGCCAGTTTTCCCTTCACCTTAGTCTCAACAGGAAGTCCAATCTCTTGCATCTTTTTCGCTGGCGTTGCTCTTGGCTAGCACGAGGATTGGATCGGAGCTACATAAAGAGCCAAGGGTGGATGAGTCGAAGTCGAAGTCGAAGCTGGAATTGAGGTTAGTAACTACCGATCTGATGTTCAAACGTTTTTTTTTTTAGATCATAATTATAGGGGATACATTTTGTGCAAAAAAAGTTAACATAAATGCCAAAATAATCACAAAACTGCAAAGATGGGTCTAAGCTTTGTCATTCTATTTTATTTTATTATAAATCATCTTATTTAATTATTTCATATACTTTACATGTGATAATGCCACACAGAGGGCCAGAGATTATTACAGACACCTCTCTCTCTCTCTCTCTCTCTCTCTCTCTCTCAATTTAAGGGCTTTATTGGCATGGGAAACATATGTTTACATTGCCAAAGCAAGTGAAATAGATAATAATCAAAAGTGAAATAAACAATAAAACATTTACAGTAAACATTACACAAAATAATAAAGACATTTCAAATGTCATTATGTCTAAATATTGTGTTATAATGATTTGCAAATAGTTAAAGTACAAAAAGGAATAATAAACATAAATATAGCTTGTATTTACAATAGTGTTTGTTCTTCACTGGTTGCCCTTTTCTTGTGGCAACAGGTCACCAATCTTGCTGCTGTGATTGCACACTGTGGTATTTCACCCAATATATATGGGAGTTTATCCAAATTGGATTTGTTTTTTAATTATTTGTGGGTCTGTGTAATCTGAGGGAAGTATGTGTCTCTAATATGGTCATACATTTGGCAGGAAGTTAGGAAGTGCAGCTCAGTTTCCACCTCATTTTGTGGGCAGTGTGCACATAGCTTGTCTTCTCTTGAGAGCCAGGTCTGCCTATGGCGGCCTTTCTCAATAGCAAGGCTATGCTCACTGAGTCTGTACATAGTCAAAGATTTCCTTAATTTTGGGTCAGTCACAGTGGTCAGGTATTCTGCCACTGTGTACTCTCTGTTTAGGGCCAAATAGCATTCTAGTTTGCTCTGTTTTTTTGTAAATTCTTTCCAATGTGTCAAGTAATTATATTTTTGTTTTCTCATGATTTGGTTGGGTCTAACTGTGTTGTTGTCCTTGGGCTCTGTGGGGTCTGTTTGTGTTTGTGAACAGAGCCCCAGGACCAGCTTGCTTAGGGGACTCTTCTCCAGGTTCATCTCTCTGTAGGTGATGGCTTTGTTAAGGAAGGTTTGTTAATCGTTCCCTTTTAGGTGGTTGTAGAATTTAATGGCTATTTTCTGGATTTTGATAATTAGCGGGTATCGGCCTAATTCTGCTCTGCATGCATTATTTGGTGTTTTACGTTGTACACAGAGGATATTTTTGCAGAATTCTGCATGCAGAGTCTCAATTTGGTGTTTGTCCCACTTTGTGAATTATTGGTTGCTGAGCAGACCCCAGACCTCACAACCATAAAGGGCAATGGGTTCTATAACTGATTCAAGTAGTTTTAGCCAGATCCTAATTAGTATGTCGAATTTGATGTTCCTTTTGATGCCATAGAAGGCCCTTCTTGCCTTGTCTCTCAGATCGTTCACAGCTTTGTGGAAGTTACCTATGGCGCAGATGTTTAGGCCGAGGTATGTATCGTTTTTTGTGTGCTCTAGGGCAACGGTGTCTAGATGGAATTTGTATTTGTGGTCCTGGCAACTGGACCTTTTTTGGAACACCATTATTTTTGTCTTACTGAGAATCTGTGCAGAAGATCTAGGTGCTGCTGTAGGCCCTCCTTGGTTGGGGACAGAAGCACCAGATCATCAGCAAACAGTAGTCATCTGACTTCAGATTGTAGTAGGGTGAGGCCGGGTGCTGCAGACTGTTCTAGTGCCCTCGCCAATTCGTTGATATATATGTTGAAGAGGGTGGGGCTTAAGCTGCATCCCTGTCTCACCCCACAGCCCTGTGGAAAGAAATGTGTGTGTTTTTGCCAATTTTAACCTCACACTTGTTGTTTGTGTACATGGATTTTATAATGTTGTATGTTTTCTCCCCATCACCACTTTCCATTAATTTGTAAAGGAAACCCTAATGCCAAATTGAGTCAAATTATTTTTTGAAATCAACAATGCATGAGAAGACTTTGCCTTTGTTTTGGTTTGTTTGTTTGTCAATTAGGGTGTGCAGGGTGAACATGTGGTCTGTCGTACAGTAATTTGGTAAAAAGCCAATTTGACATTTGCTCAGTACATTGTTTTCACTGAGGAAATGTACAAGTCTGCTGTTAATGATAATGCAGAGGATTTTCCCAAGGTTGCTGTTGACGCATATCCCACGGTAGTTATTGGGGTCAAATTTGTCTCCATTTTTGTGGATTGGGGTGGTCAGTCCTTGGTTCCAAATATTGGGGAAGAGGCCAGAGCTAAGGATGATGTTAAAGAGTTTAAGTATAGCCAATTGGAATTTGTGGTCTGTATATTTTATCATTTAATTGAGGATACCATCAACACCACAGGCCTTTTTGGGTTGGAGGGTTTGTATTTTGTCCTGTAGTTCACTCAATGTAATTGGATAATCCAGTGGGTTCTGGTAGTCTTTAATAGTTGATTCTAAAATTTGTATTTGATCATGTATATGTTTTTGCTGTTTGTTCTTTGTTATAGGGCCAAAAACATTGGAGAATTGGTTTACCCATACATCTCCGTTATGGACAGATAACTCTTCGTGTTGTTGTTTGTTTAGTGTTTTCCAATTTTCCCAGAAGTGGTTAGTCTATGGATTCTTCATTTACATTGAGCTGATTTCTGACGTGATGTTCCTTCTTTTTCTGTAGTGTATTTCTGTATTGTTTTAGTGATTCACCATAGTGAAGGCGTAGGCTCTGGTTTTCTGGGTCTCTATGTTTTTG
Organism: Coregonus clupeaformis; assembly: GCF_020615455.1. Taxonomy (NCBI): domain Eukaryota; kingdom Metazoa; phylum Chordata; class Actinopteri; order Salmoniformes; family Salmonidae; genus Coregonus; species Coregonus clupeaformis. The sequence continues at coordinate 1,258,515 of NW_025533467.1, forward strand.
TTTGGATAGGTTTCTCAATTTCTTTCGTAGGTTTTTGCATTCTTCATCAAACCATTTGTCATTGTTGTTAATTTTCTTTGCTTTTCTGTTAGACATTTTTAGATTTGATAGGGAAGCTGAGAGGTCAAATATACTGTTTAGGTTTTCTACTGCCAAGTTTATACCTTCACTATTACAGTGAAACGTTTTGTCCAGGAAGTTGTCTAAAAGGGATTGAATTTGTTGTTGCCTCATTGTTTTTTGGTAGGTTTCTACACGACTTTCCTTCCATCTATAGCAGATCTTAATATTATTCAGTTCCTTTGGCTTTGATGCCTCATGATTGAGTATTGCTCTGTTCAAGTAGACTGTGATTTTGCTGTGATCTGATAGGGGTGTCAGTGGGCTGACTGTGAACGCTCTGAGAGACTCTGGGTTGAGGTCAGTGATAAAGTAGCCTACAGTAATACTGCCAAGAGATGAGCTATAGGTGTACCTACCATAGGAGTCTCCTTGAAGCCTACCATTGACTATGTACATACCCAGCATGCGACAGAGCTGCAGGAGTTGTGACCCGTTTTTGTTGGTTATGTTGTCATAAATGACTAAAATGTAAATGTAAATGTAGTTGTGCCTAGGGGGGCATATGGGGGAGGGAATGCTGTCACCTCCAGGTATATGTTTGTCCCCCTGTGTGCTGAGGGTGTCAGGTTCTTGTCCAGTTCTGGCATTTAGGTCACCACAGACTAGTACATGTCCCTGGGCCTGGAAGTGATTGATTTCCCCCTCCAGGATGGAGAAGCTGTCTTCATTAAAGTATGGGGATTCTAGTGGGGGGATATAGGTAGTACACAGGAGGACATTTTTCTCTGTTGAGATCATTTCCTTTTGAATTTCTAGCCAAATGTAAAATGTTCCTATTTTGAATAATTTAATAGAGTGAGTTAGGTCTGCTCTATACCACATGAGCATACCCCCTGAGTCCCTTCCCTGTTTCACACCTGGTAGTTTGGTGGATGGGACTACCAGCTCTTTGTAACCTAGAGGGCAACCAGTGGGTCCATCTCCTCTATACCATGTTTCTTGTAGGATGACAATGTCTGTATTTCTGATTTATTTGGTGAAGTTCAGGTTCCTGCTCTTTAGGCCAAAGGCAGATGACCTCAGGCCTTGGATAATCTCTCTCTCTCTGGCTTGTTCTCTCTCACTCTATCTGAGGAGTGCTGCGAGGACAGGAGGGGAGTGGAACAGGACAGTGTCGGCCTGCCGGGGGTTTTAATTTTAAAGATGTATTTGTCACGATCGTCTGAAGAAGCGGACCAATACGCAGCGCGTGGAGTGAACATGATGACTTTATTAAATAAAGCAACCACAAAAAACAACAAATGACGATAGTGAAGTCCTCTGTAACACTGACAGAAACATGGAACAAAAACCCACAAAGACAAAGTGAAAACACCCAGTATATATATGGCTCCCAATCAGAGATAACGAGCCGACAGCTGACACTCGTTACCTCCGATTGGGAGTCATATGACTACAAAGCCAACATACCCAAAAACACAACAAAACGAACACACCCTGACTCAACATACAAAGTCCCAGAGCCAGAGTGTGACAGTATTAAAGAGAAAATACTTTAAAAAACACTCCGCTCCTAAAATTGTCCATCCTGTGATAAGAAATATGTTTATTTTTTAAATAAAAAATCCAAAAGGTTGCTTTGAGCCTTCGGTATTTATGATGCAAACTTATCTAACTTTTGAAATACACTGAGTGTACAAAACATTAGGAACACCTTCCTAATTTTGAGTTGCACCACCTTTTGCCCTCAGAACAGCCTTAATTCGTAGAGGCGTGAAAAACCCAGCAGCGCTACAGTTCTTGGCACACTCAAACGGTGCGCCTGGCACCTACTACCATACCCCGTTCAAAGGCTCTAAAATCTTTTGTCTTGCCCATTCACCCTCTGAATGGCACACATACACAATCCATGTCTCAATTGTCTCAAGGCTTCAAAAATCCTCCCCTTCATCTACACTGATTGAAGTGGATTTAACAAGTTACATCAATAAGGGATCATATCTTAACCTGGATTCACCTGGTCAGTCTGTCATGGAAAGAGCAGGAGTTCCTAATGTTTTGGACACTCAGTACACCCAACAAGATTTTCAGAGACAGTTGTGATACTGTAGATTCCAGTGTATGAGCAAAGATTATATATGATAAACGAATATTGCATAATAGATATCACAACCTCTCTAAACCACTTACGTGTTGTTAGCCATGATTGGGAAAGTACATAGTTCATTTCACATTAGTAAAACTGGCAAAGATGAATGCATACTGTGCAGTATAATGAGAAAATATTCCTTGCCACAGCTGCTATAAGGGACTTGATATGCTCTGCCAATCATCATTATAGGAAAACTACTATAGCTCTCTTTTTCTCTCTCCTCTCTGACCTCTGTTGAGATACCACACGGTGTCCAAGAAAATCACAATTTTATCGAAACTAAACAATGGGGCAGTGAGCACAGCATAAAGGCAGTGTACTCTCCAAGACTGAAAATGAATGGAAGATGCCTGAGAGACTATTGGCAACTGGCAGAGGATCTATCATCAGCCAACGCAGCAGGTTTATGGCGAGGAGACTTTAACCCAGTGGGAGATTTCAGAGTAAAACCCTATGCTGAAGTAGCAGTAGCTAGCTGCAGTAAATACAGAAGAAACATTTACGTTGCCACCCACATTTACCATCCATTACATACAGTATCCCACAACTGTATGTAATGTCTCCCTTCAACATGCATCTTTCATCCCCTCTCTACCACATATTCCACATCCACTTCCCACATGCATCTTTGAACACCAAGTCTCTGAGGATAGCTCCACACAGTATGCCGTGCCAGCCACTCTCTTGTTTTGGTGGGACAAATCCCAAATAATAAAAGACATGCTTCCAACCTGAGTTTGAGGGATTACAGTACAAACACTGTTTGAAGGAATTAACAAACACATTACGAAAAAGGGATTCTGTTTGTTGCCAGAGCTCTCAAACAGAGGCTGTGGGCATGGTGAGTGATCAAAAGAGGGCATTCCTGCTTGGTTGAGTCACAAAGCACAGTAGGGCCACCACTCTCATTACAGCAAAACATTTAATATGAAGCAGATAAATTAATTGTGAAATAGGTCAATTTTGACTGTGAGGTGCAGTCAAATATACTCAGAACAGACTCGGGAGGCAGAGCGGAGATTCACATACTGCATAATACCGTGTTTGGGAGCTACAGTAATAGCAGCTTCTGTTTTTCCTCTCTTTGGTACATAAAACTATTGTCTTGAAAGATGATCTGAGGCCTTCAGGTAACTTACCACTTGGAAGTCCTCGGCTCTGCACTCACCCCCCCGGAACTGACACGCCAGCAGTATATCCTTGATGTCATGTCCTGTGCGGTCGTAGAACTCACGCATGTTGAAGGGGCGGGGCTTGAAGTTGTGGAAGTCAGCTTTGACCTTCAGGGTCTCCAGAACACTTTCCTCCACCAAGTGGGTGTCCCTGATCTCATACCTAGAGAGACAGAGAGAGAGAGAGAGAGAGAGAGAGAGGGAGAGAGAGAGGGAAGGAGAGACATAAAGAAAGCGAGAAGGAAGGAGTCCAAAAGAGGGCGTTATATTAGTCTAGTCACAAACGTTCTATTTCAACATATTCAAACAGAGGTAGATTGATACCCTTCCTCCTGCTATTCCTCTTCCCAGTCTGTAATACCTACATGTTTCAAGCAGACCACCATAGTCCCTGTGCCTAAGAACGCCAAGGTAACCTGTCTGTAGCCATGAAATGCTTTGAAAGGCTGGTCATGGCTCACATCAACACCATCATCCCAGACACACTGGACTCACTCCAATTTGCATACCACCCCAACAGATCCACAGATGATGCAATCTCTATTGCACTCCACACTGCCCTCTCCCACCTGGACAAGAGGAACACCTACGTGAATATGCTGTTCATTGACTATAGCTCAGCATTCAACACCATAGTGCCCATAAAGCTCATCACTAAACTCAGGACCCTGGGACTGAACACCTCCCTCTGCAACTGGATCCTGGACTTCCTAATGGGCCGACCCCAGGTAGTGAGGGTAGGCAACAACACATCCGCCACGATGACCCTCAACACGGGGCCCCTCAGGGGTGTGTGCTTATTCCCCCCATGTACTCCCTCTTCACCCATAACTGCGTGGCCGTGCATGACTCCAACACCATCATTAAGTTTGCCGATGACACAACGGTGGTAGGCCTGATCACCAACGACGATGAGACAGCCTATAGGGAGGAGGTCAGTGACCTGCCAGTGTGATGCCAGGACAACAACAACCTCTCCTTCAATGTCAGCAAGACAAATGAGCTGATCGTGGACTATAGGAAACGGAGGCTGAGCACGCCCCCATCCACATCGACGGGGCTGTAGTGGAGCGGTTCAAGAGCTTCAGGTTCCTCAGTGTCCACATCAGTAAGGAATTATCATGGTCCACACACACCAACACAGTCGTAAAGAAGGCACGACAACGATTATTCCCCCTCAGGAGGCTGAAAAGATTAAGCATGGACCCTCAGATTCTCAAAAAGTTCTACAGCTGCACAATTGAGAGCATCTTGACTGGCTGAATCAGCGCTTTTTATGGCAACTGCTTGGCATCTAACTGCAAGGCGCTACTGAGGGTAGTGCGGACGGCCCAGTACATCACTGGGGCCGAGCTCCCTGCCATCCAAGATCTCTATACCAGGCGGTGTCAAAGGAAGGCCCTAAAAATTTTGGTGGGCCTGGGAGGGCATAGGCCCACCCACTTGGGAGCCAATCAGCCAATCACAATGAGTTTTTCTCCCAAGGCTTTATTACAGACAGAAATACTCCTCAGTTCCATCAGCTGTCAGGGTGGCTGGTCTCAGACGATCCCGCAGGTGAAGAAGCCGGATGTGGAAGTCCTGGGCTGGCGCGGATGCACGTGGTCTGCAGTTATGAGGCCGGTTGGACGTACTGCCAAATTCTCTAAAACGACGTTGGAGACGGCTTATGGTAGAGAAATTAACGTTCAATTCTCTGGCAACTGCTCTGGTGGACATTCCTGCAGCCAGCATGCCAACTGCATGCTCCCTCAAACCTTGCAACATTTGTGGAATTGTGGCCTTTTATTGTCTCCAGCCCAAGGTGCACCTGTGTAACAATCATGCTGTTTAATCAGCTTCTTGATATACCACACTCGTCTGGTGGATGGATTTTCTTGGCAAAGGAGAAATGCTCACTAACAGGGATGTCAACAAATGTGTGCACAATTTGAGAGAAATAAGCTTTTTATGCATATGGTTAATTTCTGGGATCTTTTATTTCAGCTCATAAAACATGGGACCAACACTTTATATGTTGCGTTTATATGTTCAGTATACATATCTACCTCAATTACCTCATACCCCTGCACATTGACTCGGTACTGGTACCCCGTGTATATAGCCAAGTTATCGTTACTCATTGTGTATTTATTCCTCATGTTATTATTTTTATATTATTTATATTTGTTTCTCTCTGCATTGTTGGGAAGGGCCCGTAAGTAAGCATTGCACTGTTCGTCTACACCTGTTGTTTACAAAGCATGTGACAAATTGGGGCGGCAGGTAGCTTAGTGGTTAAGAGCGTTGTGCCAGTAACCGAAAGGTCGCTGGTTCTAATCCCTGAGCCGATTAAATTACTAAAAAGAAAAAAAATGATTTGATTCCAATAACAAAATTTGAAAGCATGACAATCAGTTTGGGCAGACTTGAGCTCTTAAGAATAAGATGTGAATGTATGGCATAAGAATAAATACTGTTTTTAGACACAGGCACATAGTGATCTTACATTCAATAAATTGATTGTGAATCTCTTTAGTTTTGGTTTATTAATAGAAAGTGAATTCTCCCAACTCTTGAGAAACAAACTGTCTTTCTATTAACTTTCCAAGGACCAAGCTGTAGTAACCTGGATCTAGCTTGATCATGAGCCATACTCTACTCAAAGTGTTGCACTGCTGATTTTGTACGTTTGACCACTGACAAAGAAATGATCAGTCTATCATTTTAATGGTAGGTTTATTTGAACAGTGAGAGACAGAATAACAAACAAAAAAATCCAGAAAAACGCATGTAAAAAATGTTATAAATTGATTTGCATTTTATTGAGGGAAATAAGTATTTGACCCCCTCTCAATCAGAAAGATTTCTGGCTCCCAGGTGTCTTTTATACAGGTAACGAGCTGAGATTAGGAGCACACTCTTAAAAGGGAGTGCTCCTAATCTCCGTTTGTTACCTGTATAAAAGACACCTGTCCACAGAAGCAATCAATCAATCAGATTCCAAACTCTCCACCATGGCCAAGACCAAAGAGCTCTCCAAGGATTTCAGGGACAAGATTGTAGACCTACACAAGGCTGGAATGGGCTACAAGACCATCGCCAAGCAGCTTGGTGAGAAGGTGACAACAGTTGGTGCGATTATTCGCAAATGGAAGAAACACAAAATAACTGTCAATCTCCCTCGGCCTGGGGCTCCATGCAAGATCTCACCTCATGAAGTTGCAATGATCATGAGAACGGTGAGGAAACAGCCCAGAACTACACGGGAGGATCTTGTCAATGATCTCAAGGCAGCTGGGACCATAGTCACCAAGAAAACTATTGGTAACACACTACGTCGTGAAGGACTGAAATCCTGCAGTGCCCGCAAGGTCCCCCTGCTCAAGAAAGCACATATACAGGGCCTTCTGAAGTTTGCCAATGAACATCTGAATGATTCAGAGGAGAACTGGGTGAAAGTGTTGTGGTCAGATGAGACCAAAATGGAGCTCTTTGGCATCAACTCAACTCGCCGTGTTTGGAGGAGGAGGAATGCTGCCAATGACCCAAAACCCACGGCCAAGGCAACAAAGGAGTGGCTCAAGAAGAAGCACATTAAGGTCCTGGAGTGGCCTAGCCAGTCTCCAGACCTTAATCCCATAGAAAATCTGTGGAGGGAACTGAAGGTTTGAGTTGCCAAACGTCAGCCTCGAAACCTTAATGACTTGGAGAAGATCTGCAAAGAGGAGTGGGACAAAATCCCTCCTGAGATGTTTGCAAACCTGGTGGCCAACTACAAGAAACGTCTGACCTCTGTGATTGCCAACAAGGGTTTTGCCACCAAGTACTAAGTCATGTTTTGCAGAGGGGTCAAATACTTATTTCCCTCATTAAAATGCAAATCAATTTATAACATTTTTGACATGCGTTTTTCTGGATTTTTTTGTTGTTATTCTGTCTCTCACTGTTCAAATAAACCTACCATTAAAATTATAGACTGATAATTTCTTTGTCAGCGGGCAAACTTACAAAATCAGCAGGGGATCAAATACTTTTTCCCCTCACTGTAACTCAGCTGCAAGTCTGGCTGGAAAGACTACCCTTTATGAAAAGCTCTCTCACACACAACGTCCACTTATAAAATGTACCTTGTTACTTATAAAACATGTTTGTGTGCATGTTTGTCCACAAGTCTATAAATCATGTGTACCTAGTGCCCTCACGCATGTTTACTTTGGGTGTGTAGCCTACTGAACTCTGGGTGTAGTATGTACTGTACATGTATGTACCTATGTGTGTATTTGTGTGTTTGCGTGCGTGTGTTCTTGCGTCCGTGTGTGCATGCGTGTGTGTGAGGGAGCGTGCACACGTACAGGCACAAGTGTGTGTTTTTCCTTATCCCATCTACACACAGAATAATAGCGCGTGAGTCACAGAGTGGGAAGGGAGAGTCATCCCACTCACAAAACATTATCAGTGGGAGTTCATCTTTTAATAGAGCAGCCGAGAGGCCAGCTAAATCTGACCATGATGTTTTCCTGCTGCCCAGCATGAATACATAGCAGCATAATGTCAACTGGCACGCTCCATATTGACTTGGCGATGCCGTGCTGTGGTATCATTAAACAAGTCAAAACCTTATAGGGCCGTAAAAGAATTAGCAGGATTTAGGCTTTTTCAAATAGGTTTGGCTCATAAGAAGGGGCTTATAGTCAGATTTCTGCTCAGGAACAATTGGTATTGGCAGTGTGAATGGACACACAACAAATCTCAAAAGTAGTGTGTTGAATTAAAGTCTGTGGCCAATCTATATAAAAACACTAGGGGTTACGGGGCCATCAAATCCCCTGAGTAATCTAAGTTCAGTAGAAAGCCAGAATCATCAAACTGAAAGCCATTAAACATTGAATCGCCTACCTACTATTCCACTTCTCATATTTTGGTTCATATTTTGGTTCACCTTATGCCGATGAGATGAGAGCATGGCCCAGTACCTCGGAAGGTACTGATCTGATCCAATTTAGATGTTCTCTCTGGCTGTTGCTAAGTGCCATCTCAGGCTTCCGTTGATTAAAGGAGGACTTAATTGAGTTGAGACCTTTGCTCCCCAATGTTGTTGCAGTGGACAAAGCTGCCAAGTGTGCACTTATTAAATAAAATCCCGAACACACACAAGCCTGACAGAATCAGCCCCGGCTGACACTTTTCCCCCAGTATGGATGGAGTTTTAATATCACGCCACAAGACATTTCCCCAGACCAGCCATGGCAAACACTGAAAGTGACAGGGAGAGAGAGAGAGAAAGAGACAGAGACAGAGAGAGTGAGAGTGAGAGAGAGCAAGATAGAGTGAGAGAGAGAGAGAGAGAGCGAGAGAGAGAGAGAGAGAGAGAGAGAGAGAGAGAGAGAGAGAGAGAGAGAGAGAGAGAGAGAGAGAGAGAGAGAGAGAGAGAGAGAGCGAGAGACCCTCAATTGGATTTCACGCCAAAAGTGCTTTCATTTCTGGATAAGGGCTTAACAAATGAGGGAATAACTACATCGCCTCCCTACCTTGGGAGACGGTATAAGTGAATAAGCACCGACTCTAATTCGCCAAACAAGTCAAGTGTTTTTAAAGTAGTGGGACTGTGGAAGAAAGCCGGATATTTCCCTCTCTGCTAAACAACCATTCTCAGTGACTCCCTAATTGGAAAAAGCTGAGACTTTTTGAAAACAGCTATTCTTAAATTCTCCCTCTTGGGAAATGAAAAGCTTGCCCTTTTATCTCATCTTCCGAGTTATTTATTTTCTGAAGACTATGGGTTCAACATAACAATATAAATGTTGCCTCAGACCAAGTGCCCACGAGATTATGGAATGTTGGTCTACCATTTCAAACAGATACTGGGTCTGTTGTCATATGATTTTACATTGGAACTGATCCCTGTTGATAATGTGACACAAGTTTCTTCCCCTGAGAGGGAGGATAAAGAGATGTATTCATTCATAAAGCTTAATTCACAAAAATGTACTATTTCTATCTCTCAAGAAACAGAAACCTACACCAGATGGTACATTGTACAAAGCTTTCATAAGCCATACCACCGTGACTGAAGTGCTAATTTTAGTGACAGTGTGGAATTGTCATAAATGACGAAATGGGGACGTTTATCCGTGAATGAAAACCAATCCACCAAACACACTGGCGCCTGCTGGGCCCTATAACAAAATGTTATTTTAGATTTCCTCATTTATATCCCATTTTCTATCAGTTCTAGTTTTTCTTTCCCTCTTTTTCAGCCATCTCTCATCTGCTCCCTCATTCTATCTCTCGTCACTTCACTCCCTCTCTCTTTCTCGGTCTCTCTGCCGTCTTTTCTCTCTGTCCAGTGACAGTCCTTCCTGTTGCTTGAGTCACCACTTAAGTGTGTGTGAGTGTGTGTATGCTTCCTGTATGTCCACCTCAGATGATGTGTGTGTTGATGAAATGCAGCAGCTGTTGCCGCTGAGTCCAGCAGGCGTCAACAATCAAACAGGGAGAGATGCAGAGTCAGACAGGGCTGCTGTGATTGGCTCATCAGCCATCAGCACTGACATTTCAGAGACAACTGACACCATGGGGATAGCAGTGTCTCAGGCTGGTATTACTCATAAACTGTCTGTATGGAAATATGATACACACCCCCCCCAATCCCTCCTCTTCCTGCCCATGTCTAGTTCACAGACCTAGGCCAAATGGTCTGTTACTGTTTACAATATAAACAATTTTTACTTTAGATAACTATACCTTGTCTGTCATTCCTGGTGGAAACATCAAGCAACTATTGGTTTGGAGTTGGGTAACAATGAATCCCAAGAGTTTGATGGAATGCAGGGACTAAAATCACAATATACAGAAAAGACTGTGGAGGGCGGTCTGGAGAGTCAACTAAATGCATTCTTTCAAATATGGTTTAACTTGGGCTCATGTTAATCAGAGCAATCAGAGCCCTTTTCCAGCATTCCAAGTTGGAGACTGCATGGAGCTGTGGACCAATGAGCGAGGCGTTAATATCGTTCTCTCAGTGAGCTGCTGCTGCTCTTCTCTGGGGTTTTGTGACGGCAAAGCCCTCTCGGCTCATCCATCCAAGGCAGACTAATCGGGGCTTTCTCTCTAAGCGTGGCTGGCATGACTCACCAACAGTAAGGAAATGGAAGTATCAGAGTGACAAAGTGACAAAGTGCTTCCTGAGGATGTAACAACCTTGAGGTAACTACTGACTATGACTAATTAACTCTCTTTGATTCCCCCCCTCTCGCCCACCGGGGTAAATTGCCCCCAACCTGTAATTTTCACAGAAACCATTTCATGTCACCAATTTTATTCCAAAACTTTCCCTGGCTCCCACTACTCTTGCTCAACTAAAAATCTGTCTCATCTCAATTTCTTAAGTCACTCCAACAAAAGATGTTGAGGTAAATGTATGTCATATTTTGTCATTTAGAAAAAGTTATATACAGTGAGCTCCAAAGTATTGAGACAGTGACCATTTTTGTATTTGTTTTGGTGCTGTACTCCAGCACTTTGGATTTGAAATGATACAGTGCAGACTGTCAGCTTTAATTTTAGCGTAACCGTGTAGAAATTACAGCACTTTCTGTACATAGTCTCCACCATTTTAGGGGACCAAAACTATTGGGACAAATTCAGTTATACTGTATGTGTATTAAAGTATTCATAGCATGCAATGACTACATCAAGCTTGTGACTCTTCAAATTTCTTGGATGCATTTGCTGTTTGTTTTGGTTGTGTTTCAGATTATTTTGTGCCCGATAGAAATGAATGGTAAATAATGTATTGTGTCATTTTGGAGTCACTTTTATTGTAAATAAGAATAGAATATGTTTCTAAACACTTCTACATTCATGTGGATGCTACCACCGATAATCCTGAATGAATCGTGAATAATAATGGGTGAGAAAGTTTCAGATGCACAAATATCATGGTAGCGTCCACATTAATGTAGAAGTGTTTAGAAACATATAAACATGTGCCACTGCACATCCACATTTTGTCACTTGTTTACAGCACCTCTGGTTAAGCAGCGCGAGCAGCTCCCCTGCGTGGTACAGGTCATTTCGCGTCACGCGACTGAAGCGGAACGAGTTGAGGTTGCAGAACGTGACAGCGGGGAACACCATCACCGGGGTCGAGATCTCGTCCAGTTTGGTGACGTGTGGGTACTCCAGGTAGAAGTGTATTCGGTCCACGCACACAAACAGTAAGAAAGTCAAGGAGCCCAGGAAGAACACGACCCATAGACAGCGCTTGATGCAGACCCTCTCATAGGTGAAGATGTGCGAAATTCCGTGCAGTGTTGAGTTTTGCGCAAAAACCTCAACGGTGGGCGGCTGGTTGCAGTCTATTTCTTCGGATTCTACTTTGAGGTCCATTATGCTTACAGTCTCGGTTAATGGCTATAAAAAATACCAAGTGACATTGAAATCGTTTGCAGTTCAGAAGGCAGGTAAATTACTTCACCTCACAATAGCCTACATATTCAATTATCTCTCCAAGCTAATAAAAACACACGCACCGGTAAACATGTAATCGTCCATATTGGTGCACTTAATATATGCGATCTATGGGAATGTGTTTAATATAAAATCCTTACCATGCACCTGTGGCATCTCCAATGCACCTGTCAATAAAAGTAATAGCTATTTAACGACTAGTCGCCCGAACGTGCAGAAAACCAGCGTGAGATTTACTGTCGCGTGGTTATCATCATTCAAAAGGCGGGATGCAAAAACCCACCAAGGTTTCCCTCCTCCAAGTCAGGCGCGCATGAATTCACAGTAAGAGTTAAAAATAAACCAAATAATTATAGAGTATGATTCACCAAGGTGATCCTATTTCCCGTATAAAAGTCCCCATCCTCAGTGGACGGCGTTGGGAGACGCTGTGCTGTCTTGTCAAGTCCAGGTAGCCGATCTAAAAAAAAAAGTGCAAGGCAATAGCCTACAGCGGTGAATAATATGGACCACGTCGGTCGTAGATGAGGAGGCAGTAGGCTACAGCGGTGAAAAATATGGACCACGTCTGTCGCAGATGAGGAGTTAGTGAACTAGGTCTCGTCCGTGTTGAATGTCCAGCTTAAGTTCCTGGTTGAAGAGTAGGCTAGCTTGTTCATATCCATCGTTCCGTTGCGTCTGTCTGTTGGCAGAACCGCGGTTTTATATCCGCAGGAGAGAGGTCCGAGACTGGAGAAGTTATCTAGGGACTGGGGGCTTCGCGGTTGGATTGGTCGGTTGTGACTTGCGAGCGTTTTTTCTTAATGCGTAGTTTCTAGCAATGGTAGGTGGCAGTGAGAGCAGAGTGCAAGGGAGCGGACCTGTCCTGCACACTGAGAGATGAGTGCAAGGGAGCGGACCTGTCCTGCACACTGAGAGATGTTAACTGTGGCATGCAGTTGTGATCTATGAGTAAACTCTTCTATCATGCAAGCAAATGATGGAGAATGCAACAGAATGCACCCGCCCTATCATTATTTCAAACTCTCCCTCTCTCTCTCAGGGTGTAGTGGGTGTGAGAGCCTGTGTACATTTGTGTAGGCATAGGTCTATGTGAGTAATATGGACTCAATGAGATTATCCATAACACCATATATATATATATATATATATATTTGGCTAAGGTGTATGTAAACCTCCGACTTCAACTGCACATACAATGTACAGTTGATCCCTTTAGCGCGTATCGTTGAAAGCTAGCTCACCTATACTGTAGTTTGCTTTTAAAAGGTAGTAGCTAGGTTACCATCTGGGGTAGGCTAGTGCAGTTGTTATACTAACCCTAGAAAGCCACAGTGTGCAGCTACAGGGTGTAGCAGTGGGCTTCTGGTGTTTCAGTGGTGGGCTGAAGCAAGATTGCACACCTGTCTCTAGTCAAAAAGACCAGGGTTGCTGACAATGTCTACAGATGCCTTTAATGCAACAGTGAGAATATAGATATATATATATGTATATATACAGTGAATTATAAGTGAAATAATCTGTCTGTAAACAATTGTTGGAAAAATTACTTGTGTCATGCACAAAGTATATGTCCTAACCGACTTGCCAAAACTATAGTTTGTTAACAAGAAATTTGTGGAGTGGTTGAAAAACGAGTTTTAATGACGCCAACCTAAGTGTATGCAAACTTCCGACTTCAACTGTATATGCGTGTTCATCAATAAACCAAGACACATTTAGCCCCCAATGGGATACTGGCATGAAAAATGAATCTAGTTCTGTAACATGGGAGTAATCCATGCCTTACTAATATAACAACATATTTATTATGTGCTATTAAATATGTATTGCGCATCTCTCCAATGAACCAGGGATGTGGACGAGCACTTATAAAAGCCTCGCTAAATGGAAGTGTTTCATTTGACACTGGTACAGAGTATTGAGGGACACTCCTAGCTACCTCTTGTCACAAGCCGGGTTAGAACTCCGGTCTCAGATGTGTAGAGCTGGGGGTACTACCCCTTAGCCACAGAGGAAATGTTGTAGGACCCAAATGAAACACCCAAGGCAATACTCCAGGCAAGTAGATTTAATATTCCAAAACAGGAGGCAAAACAAAACAACTCCACGAGGGGAGAAAAACAAACTAAAGATAACTTCAACAACTTACTAGGACAGACACGGTGAGACAAAGCAGGAGACACACAGTCAGGACGCAATAACCAAGTGAGAAACAAGGGGAAAACACACAGCTAAAATACTCAAGGGGAAACAAGGCACAGGTGACATAGATAAGCTAATTAGGACACATGAGGAAAAACTAAGGCAAAAGGGGGAACACAGCTGACCTCTAGAGGCCAGGAGACAAACAGGGGAAGCAGGAAGCTGACAGGACCCCCCTCCTCTAGGAACGACTCCTGACGTTCCTTCCAGGAACACCCTGGCCCCAGGGTGCGAAAATCTCGGATCAACCCTGGGTCCAGGATGTCCCTGGCTGGAACCCAGGAGCGCTCCTCTGGCCCGTAGCCCTCCCAGTCCACCAGATACTGCAGAGAGTTCTGGACCCTCCGGGAGTCCAGTATCCGGCGGACTGTGTAGGCTGGCTGGCCGTCTATGATCCTGGGAGGTGGCGGGGGTCTGTGTTGGGGGGCAAAAGGAGAAGACAAGACAGGTTTAAGGAGTGAAACATGGAAAGTGGGGTTAACTCTAAGGGAGCGAGGCAGAACTAAACGATACGACACAGGGTTAACCTTTCTAGAAATGCGGAAAGGGCCGATGTATCTCTGGGAAAGCTTCTTGGATTCGACCCGGAGGGGCAAGTTCTTAGTGGCCAACCAAACTCTCTGACCAGCTCGGAAACTAGGGGGCCGTCCGGCGGTGGCGATTAGCCTGACTTTGGTATCTCTGGGAGGTCCGAAGGAGGGTACACCTGGCCTTCTTCCAGGTCCGCCTACAGCGTTGGACAAAGCGCTGGGCCGAGGGAACACCAACTTGCGCCTCTTCCTCTGGAAACAAAGGAGGGTTGTAACCGAACTGGCATTCGAAGGGGGACAATCCGGTGGCTGAGGACTGGAGGGTGTTGTGGGCATATTCAGCCCAAATGATATAGGTGGCCCAAGACGTGGGATTACTGGCCGCCATACACTGCAGGGGTGGTCTCCAGATCCTGATTAATCCGTTCCGTTTGGCCATTAGACTCTGGATGGAATCCTGACGATAGGCTGGCTGTGGCCCCAATAAGCCTGCAGAAGGCCCCCCAAAACCGGGACGAGATTGGGGACCTCGGTCAGAGACCACGTCCAGGGGAATGCCAAATATCCGGAAGACATGGTTCATGAGGAGCTCAGCAGTCTCCTTAGCCGAGGGCAGCTTGGGCAGGGGAATAAACCGGGCAGCCTTAGAGAAACGGTCTACCACCACAAGGATGACGGTGTAGCCCTGGGATAGAGGAAGTCCCGTAACAAAGTCCAGCGAAAGGTGTGACCATGGCCTTCGAGGAACAGGTAAGGGATGGAGCAGTCCCTGGGGTCGCTGGCGTGTCGACTTTCCCTGGTTGCACACAGGGCAGGCCTCAACGTAGACCTGCACGTCCTTCTTGATGGACGGCCACCAAAACCGCCGTCGGAGGAACTCCAGTGTGCGAGCACTGCCAGGATGGCATGTCAAGGGCGACTCATGACCCCACTGCAAGACGCGGGCCCGAACCGAGAGAGGAACGTACAGGCGACCCGGCAGGACCACCGCCTGGATCGGGCTCATGGGCAAGAGCTTCTCGTACCCCTCTTTCTAGTTCCCACTGAAGAGGTGCGACGATCCTAGACCTCGGAATAATCGATGCCAAGGGCTTCTCTTGTACCTCGGGAGAATAGACTCGAGACAGAGCATCCGGCTTGACGTTCTTGGTGCCAGGTCGGTAAGTCAGGATGAACTGGAATCGATTAAAGAAAAGGGACCATCGTGCTTGCCGAGGGTTCATCCGCTTAGCCTGTTGGAGATATTCCAGGTTCTTGTGGTCTGTGAGAACCTGGAAAGGGTGCTGAGCCCCCTCAAGCC
Organism: Coregonus clupeaformis; assembly: GCF_020615455.1. NCBI lineage: Eukaryota > Metazoa > Chordata > Actinopteri > Salmoniformes > Salmonidae > Coregonus > Coregonus clupeaformis. The sequence goes on from NW_025533467.1 coordinate 1,274,391, forward strand.
AATGGCGCCACTCTTCCAAGGCCAGTTTAACCGCAAGCAACTCTAGATCCCCCACGTGGTAGTTGCGCTCGGCCTCAGACAGGCGGCGAGACATGAAGGCACAAGGGTGTAATCTCCCATCCGCACCCCTCTGTGACAGGACGGCTCCCACCCCCCACCTCTGAGGCGTCCACCTCCACCACGAAAGGTCTCTCTGGGTCAGGGGTCACCAGAATCGGAGCAGAAGTGAAGCGGCGCTTGAGATCCTCGAAGGCCCCTGCTGCTTCCGGACCCCAGTGAATCTTGGTCCCTCCTCCCTTGGTAAGCGTCGTCAAAGGGGGCTACCACCGAGCTGAAATTCTTGATGAACTTCCGATAGAAGTTAGAAAAGCCAATGAACCGTTGAACCTCCTTGACCGTGGCAGGTGTGGGCCAATCGTGGACCGCCTTGACCTTCTTGGGATCCATCTCTAGGTGCCCGGGAGTGACAATAAACCCGAGAAACTGAGTCTGAGAAACATGAAATTCACATTTCTCAGGCTTAACGTAGAGGTGATTGTCAAGGAGCCTCTGGAGAACCCGGCTAACATGCCCCTCATGCTCCTTCAGTGACCTCGAGAAGATGAGGATATCGTCCAGGTACACGAAGACGAACAGATTAAGCATATCCCGGAGAACATCATTAATCAGGGCTTGGAATACTGCGGGGCATTGGTGAGCCCGAACGGCATCACCCGATATTCATAGTGTCCCGTGGGCGTGTTGAACGCCGTCTTCCATTCGTCTCCTGGCCGGATCCGCACGAGATGGTAAGCATTGCGGAGATCCAGCTTAGTAAAAATGGAAGCCCCTTGAAGCAGCTCAAAAGCAGTGGCCATGAGAGGAAGAGGGTATCGATTCCGAACCGTGATCTTGTTGAGTCCCCGGTAATCAATACAAGGCCTCAGACCCCCGTCTTTCTTTTCAACAAAAAGAAGCCCGCCCCAGCCGGGGAAGTAGAGGCATAGATGAGGCCGGCTGCCAAGGACTCCTTAATGTAAGTGTCCATAGCTGCGTGCTCGGGGAGGACAAGGAAAAGATCCGACCTCTAGGAGGGCAGCACCCAGGGGAGTAGATCAATGGCACAGTCATAAGTGCGATGAGGCGGTAAGGCAGTAGCCCGGGCCTTGCTGAACACTGTTTTGAACCGATGGTAAACACTGGGGACTCGGGAGACGTCAACAGACTCTTGAACCTGGGTACTAGGGGCTGAGGAACTCTGAAGCATGCAGGTGAGTTGGCAAGTGGGACCCCAGCTAAGAATGGTGCCAGTAGGCCAGTCGATCTGGGGATTATGTCTGCATAGCCAAGGGTGACCCAGGATAATAGGATACTCGGGGAGAGTCAATGAGATAGAAGGTCTCCTCCTGCTGGTGTTGAGAGATGGTAAGTCGCAGGGACTGAGTCGCCTCAGTAACTTTTCCTGGTTCCAGAGGTCGGCCATCTAAGGCTGTAACTGCCTGGGGTTGAGGAAGTAGTTGGGTAGGGATCTTAAGTTCCTTAGCCAAGGTTACATCCATAAAATCACCTGCGGCACCGGAATCGATCATAGCCTGGACCCGATGCTGGTGGCCCTCCCAGGACAGAGTGGCTGGAATAGCTAGGACCGCGTTAGTAGGAGGAGCTCTAATTTTCCCCATCACAACCCTCCTGTAGCTGGGCGGGGACAGGCGTTTCCACGAAAGCTCGGGGCAAGTGGAGCGGAAGTGGCCGGCAACCCCGCAGTAGAGGCACCGACGCTCCCTCATGCGACGTTCCCTTTCGTTGGAAGAAAGCCTGGAACGGCCTAACTGCATGCTCTCCGGGGAATCTTGGGGCAGTTCAGGAGCCGGGGCAGCTCTGAATGACGGAGTCCAAACAGGAGAAACAGAGCTGCTCAGAGGAACTTGGGACTGAGACACCTGACGGCGAGCCGTTCTCCGCTCTCTTAGACGATTGTCCAGGCGGATGGCCAAGGCTATGAGGGACTCGAGATCTTCAGCTGGTTCACGGGTGGCTAACTCATCTTGAAGGGGCTCAGATAACCCTCCCTGAAAGCAGACCCTCAGCGCTTCATCATTCCATCCGCTCCTTGCTGCTATGGTTCGGAACTCAATGGCAAAATCTGCCGTGCTTCGGGGCCCTGACGGAGAGACAGTAGGCGCTTGGAAGCCTCCCGCCCACTGACAGGATGATCGAACACCCGCTTGAATTCTTCTACAAATGCAGCGTGGGAGTCACAACAGGCCTCCTGGGACTGCCACACCGCAGAGGCCCAGGCGAGCGCCTTGTCTGAAAGAAGGGTAATGAGGTAGGCAATCTTGGAACGGTCTGTGGGAAAACTTGAGGGTTGGAGCTCGAAGGTGAGGGAGCATTGGGTGAGGAAACCCTGACAAGAGCTTGGATCCCCAGAAAAGGGCTTGGGAGGTGGTAGTCGGGGCTCCGCCAACCGAGAAGGCCTGTCGTCACTGGGAGGTGACCGGGGGAAGGGGGGAGAACCAAGGAGGCGTTCAAAGAGCTGGTGAAGGGAACTCATCATTTCGGCCAGGAGTTGAGAATGTCTAGCCATCAGCTCCTCTTGTCGGCTGAGAACGGCTTCATGGCGCTGGAAAGAAGCCTCATGTCGAATGATCACCGCCAACAGGTCCTGGGAACTGAGTGTTTCTGGGTCCATGATTGACTTGGTTATTCTGTCACAAGCCGGGTTAGAACTCCGGTCTCAGATGTGTAGAGCTGGGGGTACTACCCCTTAGCCACAGAGGAAATGTTGTAGGACCCAAATGAAACACCCAAGGCAATACTCCAGGCAAGTAGATTTAATATTCCAAAACAGGAGGCAAAACAAAACAACTCCACGAGGGGAGAAAAACAAACTAAAGATAACTTCAACAACTTACTAGGACAGACACGGTGAGACAAAGCAGGAGACACACAGTCAGGACGCAATAACCAAGTGAGAAACAAGGGGAAAACACACAGCTAAAATACTCAAGGGGAAACGAGGCACAGGTGACATAGATAAGCTAATTAGGACACATGAGGAAAAACTAAGGCAAAAGGGGAACACAGCTGACCTCTAGAGGCCAGGAGACAAACAGGGGAAGCAGGAAGCTGACACCTCTAAGATATCATTGACTTGAGTCAGTGCTTGAGTTTAAAAATGAATAGCTATTTCTGTATTAAAATTAACACCTGTAAGTAATTGACTGGCTGCACATTCTTAAAAATAAAGACAATTTCCCCACACTAAGAAAACATTAGGCCTATATTCAAAGCAAATAGTTTTCTTCTTGTCATTGACTGATAACCTACACCTATCCCTCCACCTGCAACCTGGACTCAGGGGTAGACATAACATAGTAAATGAAATTCCGGGACGCTCAAATTAGTCAATGTTATGTTTAGAATGGTATGTATTAATTTGTGCATGTCTATCATCCATTTTGTATGATATGTTACGAATTACAATTCGTATGATATGTTACGAATTGCAATTTGTTCAATAAGTTATGAATATGCAATAGGTATGATATGTTACGAATTCCAATTTGTTGTGGCTAACATTAGCTAGGTAGTGTCCCAGATTTTCATTTACTATGTTACGTCTAGTCTATGAGACCAGCCTGATCCCTCTCCTGACATAGGCCTAATGGTAACAAAAGAAAACTAGAAAGTCAAATATCTTATGAAGATGTGTTGGCTACAGGCCTACTTAAACATTTGAAACAACTTAGTCATTGGTTTTAGAAGCCATAATCTAAATAAAAGTGTATGCCTACCGCGGGACAGAGCCCACCTGTCTGTTGAGCCATCACCAGTCAAATCAGTACTATGGACAGTGCCTAACCAGGTTTCAATGGTATGTGTAAATGTAATCCAGTGTGTTCAATGCAGTCTCCGCTCCCGTAGATGGCGCCATTTAGAAATAATCCTAGCTAGATGAAGATTTACCAAGAAGGAAATAGCTCTGCCAGAGACGGAAGAGGAAGCGAGACACCCCACTCACAGTTTTTTTCTGGTTTAATGAAAGTTAATTAACTAAGTAGACCAGACCCAGCAGCTGCTATTGCATTGGTGTCTATGGGAGACACACCCATTGAAGTAGACTGGAACTAACCATTGTTTTCAATGGGTTGCTCCCTCAGCCAGTGATAGATCTAGGTTTGCTTGAGAGGGTAAGAGCTGTTGAGGAAGAAGTAGATTCAGTTGTAAATGAACATTTAAGAACACAGCACTATGCTTTCTTGAACATATTCACAGATGGATCTAAGGACCCTAAATCAGGGAGGCAGGTGCAGCTTTTAGTGTTCCTGAGTTTAAGGTGGCAGTGACAAAAAGAGCAAAGGATAATTTATCTGTTAACACAATGGAGTTTCTGGCCATACTCTTGGCTGCAGAGTGGGTGGAGGAGGTGAGGCCAGACAGGGTAGTCATCTGCTCTGACTCCTGTGCAGCACTGATGAGCTTAAATTAGTTTGTGTCTCGGAGCAGACATGATGTATTGTATGAGGTTTTGCAGTGCTTGTATAGGGTAAGACAGATGGGGGTATTTGTGATGTTCCTCTGGGTACCAGCTCATGAGGGAGTAGAGGGGAATGAGGAGGTGGAGGTTCTCGCCAAGCAGGCTCTTAAACATCCTAATGTTGAGATGAAATTGTCAATCAGTAAAGCAGAAGCCAAGGGGTTGATAAAAACAGTGGTTAAAAACAAATGGCAAGAGCTGTGGAACAGGGAGGGAAAGGGAAGACACCTGTATAAGATCCAGGAAAAGGGAGGGGCAGGGTGGTCCTCAGGTCGAGAGAGAAGGCGGGAAAGTCTAATTGCAAGGCTGAGACTGGGACACACAAGGCTCAATAGTACATTGAAATTGGTGGGAAAACGTCAGACTGGGAGGTGTGATCATTGTCAGGAGGAGATGGAGATAGTGGAACATGTTCTATTTCAGTGCCAGCAATATGGGAGGGGAATGGAGCGATTGTTATTAGATTTATGGAGTAATGAGGTTGAAGAGCCAAGATTAAGTGAAATGCTGGGGAAATCTTCAAAGGATGTAGTATTTAATTATGTATTTAATTTCCTTAGGGAGATGAGAATATTGGGTAGGATTTAGACCTTCCCTGTCTCTGGTCCACACTCCAGTCCAGTTGGTGGCGGTAATGCACCTTAAAGTTGGTTGCCAACCGCCATATAAAATCCACAGAAGAAAAAGAAGAAGAAGAAGAAGAAGAAGGTAAGCTGTTCAAAAATAAGTGGTAGGCCACACAAGCTCACAGAACGGGACCACAGAGTGCTGAAGCACGTAGCGCAAAAACATTGTCTGTCCTTGGTTGCAACACTCACCGAATTCCAAAATGCCTCTGGAAGCAACGTCAGCACAATAACTGTTCGTCTGGAGCTTATTGAAATAGGTTTCCATGGCCAAGCAGCCACACACAAACTTAAGATCACCATGCGCAATGCCAAGCGTCGGCTGGAGTGGTGTAAAGCTTGCCGCCATCCAAAATGCCTCTGGAAGCAACGTCAGCACAATAACTGTTAGTCTGGAGCTTATTGAAATAGGTTTCCATGGCCAAGCAGCCACACACAAACTTAAGATCACCATGCGCAATGCCAAGCGTCGGCTGGAGTGGTGTAAAGCTTGCCGCCATTGGACTCTGGAGCAGTGGAAATGCGTTCTCTGGAGTGATGAATCACGCTTCACCATGTGGTAGTCCGACGGATGAATCAGGGTTTGGCGGATGCCAGGAGAATGCTACCTGCCCGAAGGCATAGTGCCAACTGTAAAGTTTGGTGGAGGAGGAATAATGGTTTTTCATGGTTCGGGCTAGGACGCTTATTTCCAGTGAAGGGAAATTCTAGATGATTCTGTGCTTCCAACTTTGTGGCAACAGTTTGGGGAAGACCCTTTCCTGTTTCAGCATTACAATGCCCCCGTGCACAAAGCGAGGTCCATACAGAAATCGTTTCTCGAGATTGATGTGGAAGAACTTGACTGGCCTGCACAGAGCCCTGGTTGCAGACAGTCTGAATAGCTTTTTTACAACTATAGCTAATACAGTGGCTTGCGAAAGTATTCACCCCCTTGGCATTTTTCCTATTTTGTTGCCTTACAACCTGGAATTAAAATGGATTTGTTGGGGGTTTGTATCATTTGATTTACACAACATGCCTACCACTTTTAAGATGCAAAATATGTTTTTATTGTGAAACAAACAAGAAATAAGACAAAAAAACGGAAAACTTGAGCGTGCATAACTATTCACCCCCCCAAAGTCAATACTTTGTAGAGGCAACTTTTGCAGCAATTACAGCTGCAAGTCTCTTGGGGTATGTCTATAAGCTTGGCACATCTAGCCACTGGGATTTTTGCCCATTCATCAAGGCAAGACTGCTCCAGCTCCTTCAAGTTGAATGGGTTCCACTGGTGTACAGCAATCTTTAAGTCATACCACAGATTCTCAATTGGATTGAGGTCTGGGTTTTGACTAGGCCATTCCAAGACATTTAAATGTTTCCCCTTAAACCACTCGAGTGTTGCTTTAGCAGTATGCTTAGGGTCATTGTCCTGCTGGAAGGTCAACCTCTGTCCCAGTCTCAAATATCTGGAAGACTGAAACAGGTTTCCCTCAAGAATTTCCCTGTATTTAGCGCCATCCATCATTCCTTCAATTCTGACCAGTTTCCCAGTCCCTGCCAATGAAAAACATCCCCACAGCATGATGCTATCACCACCATCTTCACTGTGGGGATGGTGTTCTCGGGGTGATGAGAGGTGTTAGGTTTGCGCCAGACAAAGCGTTTTCCTTGATGACCAAAAAGCTCAACTTTAGTCTCATCTGACCAGAGTACCTTCTTCCATATGTTTGGGGAGTCTCCCACATGCCTTTTGCCGAACACCAAACGTTTTTTCTTATTTTTTTCTTTAAGCAATGTCTTTTTTCTGGCCACTCTTCTGAAAGCCCAGCTCTGTGGAGTGTACGGCTTAAAGTGGTCCTATGGACAGATACTCCAATCTCCGCTGTGGAGCTTTGCAGCTCCTTCAGGGTTTTCTTTGGTCTCTTTGTTGCCTCTCTGATTAATGCCCTCCTTGCCTGGTCCGTGAGTTTTGGTGGGCGGCCCTCTCTTGGCAGGTTTGTTGTGGTGCCATATTCTTTCCATTTTTTAATAATGGATTTAATGGTGCTCCGTGGGATGTTCAAAGTTTCGGATATTTTTTATAACCCAGCCCTGATCTGTACTTCTCCACAACTTTGTCCCTGACCTGTTTGGAGAGCTCCTTGGTCTTCACGGTGCCGCTTGCTTGGTGGTGCCCCTTGCTTAGTAGTGTTGCAGACTCTGGGGCCTTTCAGAACGGGTGTATATATACTGAGATCGTGTGACAGATCATGTGACACTTAGATTGCACACAGGTGAACTTTATTTAACTAATTATGTGACTTCTGAAGGTAATTGGTTGCACTATATCTTATTTAGGGGCTTCATAACAAAGGAGGTGAATACATATGCACGCACCACTTTTCCGTAATTTTCTTTTAGTTATTTTTTTCATTCCATTTCACCACTTTTGACTATTTTGTGTATGTCCATTACATGAAATCCAAATAAAAATCAATTTAATTTACAGCTTGTAATGCAACAAAATAGGAAAAACGCCAAGGGGATGAATACTTTTGCAAGGCACTGTACATTAGTTAGCAAGTTACCTTTTCAATCAGGTTGCTATGGGGAGAGTCAAGTCCAGTAGTTTTACTCACAGCAGGGGATTCAAGTAGATGCTTCTTCATTTGAAAAAGTGTCTGAGTCAACTGTGCTAAAGATGCTGAAAGAACCTGACCATTCCAAATCAACTGGCCTTGACAACATTCCTGACAGATTTCTAAGGGATGCTGCGGTAATTATCACCCCCTGTGTAACTCACATTGTAAATCTGTCTATTGAACTAGGGTTTTTTCCCAGTGAACTAAAACTTGCAAGGGTCATTCCTCTATATAAAAAAGGGAATAAGTTAGATCATGGAAACTATCGGCCGTCTCAATCCTGTGTATTTTATCGAAGGTCATGGAAAATATTATGTTTGAGCAGATTGATAGTTATATTTCCTTACATAACCTACTATATGAGTTCCAATCTGGCTTTAGGAAATCCCATTCCACCGACACTTGCCTACTATATTTAACTGACCTTATCAGGAAGGAGGGACATTTTGAGGTATGGTTATGTTAGCTCTCCAAAAGGCATTTGATACAGTGGATCATGAGATTCTGTTAATCAAACTAAGAGCCATGGGCTTTAACAACTTAACCGTAAAATGGGTTAGTTCTTATCTGCAAGGAAGAAAACAGATGGTGGATGTGGATGGGACCCTGTCTAAACCCAAAATCTTGAACTGCGGGGTAACCCAAGGGAGTGTGCTGGGTCCACTTTTCTTTCAGTTGTAAATAAATTATCTGAAATATGCCTGTACATGTGAAATTTTCCTCTATGCAGATAATTATGCACTGTTGGTTTCCCACAAAGACAAAAATGTGGTTGAGAAAGCCCTCAGAGCTGAATTTCTGAATGTCAGTAAATGGCTATATGACAATAAACTGTCACTTCACCTTGGAAAAACATCTTGTTCGGGTCCAAAGTTAAACTGAGGAAATCCCCTGGTTTTAAGGTGGTAGTAGGTGATATAGTAGTCACAGAAAAAGACTAAATTCTAAAATTGATTTTTTTTTTTAAAGAATCCTCATCAATCTACACACAATACCCCATAATGACAAAGCAAAACAGGTTTAAAAAAACACAACAAAAAACAGAAATACCTTATTCACATTAGCATTCAGACCCTTTGCTATGAGACTCGAAATTGAGCTCAGGTGCATCCTGTTCCATTGATCATCCTTGAGATGTTTCTACAACTTTGTTGGAGTCCACCTGTGGTAAATGTAATTGATTGGACATGATTTGGAAAGGCACACACCTGTCTATATAAGGTCCCAGAGTTGAAAGTGCATGTCAGAGCAAAAACAAAGCCATGAGGTCGAAGGAATTGTCCGTAGAGCTCAGAGACAGGATTGTGTCGAGGCACAGATCTGGGGAAGGGTACCAAAACCTGATGGTCACTCTGACAGAGCTTCAGAGTTCCTCTGTGGAGATGGGAAAACCTTCCAGAAGGACAACCATCTCTACAGCACTCCACCAATCAGGCCTTTATGGTAGAGTGGCCAGACGGAAGCCACTCCTCAGTAAAAGGCACATGACAGCCCGCTCGGAGTTTGCCAAAAGGCACCTAAAGGACACTCAGACCATGAGAAACAAGATTCTCTGGTCTGATGAAAACAAGATTGAACTCTTTGGCCTGAATGCCAAGTGTCAAGTCTGGAGGAAACCTAGCACCATCCCTACGGTGAAGCATGGTGGTGGCAGCATCATGCTGTGGGGATGTTTTTCAGCGGCAGGGACTGGGAGACTAGTCAGGATTGAGGGAAAGATGAACGGAGCAAAGTACAGAGAGATCCTTGATGAAAACCTGCTCCAGAGCGCTCAGGACCTCAGACTGGGGCGAAGGTTCACCTTCCAACAGGACAACGACCCTAAGCACACAGCCAAGACAACGCAGGAGTGGCTTTGGGGCAAGTCTCTGAATGTCCTTGAGTGGCCCAGCCAGAGCCCGGACTTAAACCTGATCGAACATCTCTGGAAAGACCTGAAAATAGCTGTGCAGCGACGCTCCCCATCCAACCTGACAGAGCTTGAGTGGATTTGCAGAGAATAATGGGATACCCAAGAAGACACAAGGCTGTAATCGCTGCCAAAGGTGCTTCAACAAAGTACTGAGTAAAGGGTCTGAATACTTATGTAAATGTGATAGTTCAGTTTTTAATTTTTAATACATTTGCAAAAATGTCTAAAAACCTGTTTTTGCTTTGTCATTATGGGCTATTATGTGTAGTTTGATGAGGGGAAAACACGATTTAATCAATTTTAGAATAAGGCTGTAATGTAACAAAATTTTGAAAAGTCAAGGGGTCTGAATACTTTCCGAATGCACTGTATCTTGGATGTGTGCTAGATAACCATCTGACATGGCAGAGCATGGCACAAAAAGTTATCTCCAAAGTGAACCATAAAATTAGGTTTCTGGCAAGAACCTCAAAATATCTGGATAAGAATGCAATGGTGGCATTGGCAGGGGCTCTTGTTCAGTGCGACTTTGACTATGCTTGCTCTTCCTGGTACAATAGTACCCCCAAGATAATTACAAATAAATTGATTATTCTTAAACTTCCAGCACGTACTGACCATTCCCACTTTGAAAGCCTTAGATGGCTCAAAGTGGAGCAGAGAGTCTCTCAGATTAAATTGTGTCTTGTACATAAGATTGTGCACAGTATGGTCCCCAGGTACCTACAGTTGAAGTCGGAAGTTTACATACATTTAGGTTGGAGTCATTAAAACTTGTTTTTCAACCGCTCCACAAATGTCTTGTTAACAAACTACAGTTTTGGCAAGTCGGTTAGGACATCTACTTTGTGCATGTGTCACACCCTGGCTCTGGGACTCTATATGTTGAGCCAGGGTGTGTTCATTCATTGTGTTAGATTTCTATGTTGGTAGTTCTAGTTGTGTTTATTTCTATGTTGGCTAGAGTGACTCCCAATCAGAGGCAACGAGTGTCAGCTGTCGTTGGTTGTCTCTGATTGGGAGCCATATTTAAACTGTCTGTTTTCCCTTTGTGTTTGTGGGTTCTTGTTCCGTGTTGGTCATTGTTACCGTGGACTTCACGAGTCGTTTCTTGTTTTGTTTATTGTTGTCTATTATCACTAAAGATAATAAAGTTTAAACATGTTCGTTCATCACGCTGCGCCTTGGTCTATTCCCTACGACGATCGTGACAGAAGAACCCACCTTACAAGGACCAAGCAGCGTGTCCAGGGGCAGATCTTGGACCGGACATGGGAGGAAGCGCCGGGAAAGGAGATGGAGAGGTTGGCGATGGCCCAGGTGGGCAAATCGTGGTCCTGGGAGGACATGCTCGGGGGCAAGGGACCTTGGGCTAGGATTAAGGCCCTGGCGAGAGAGGAGCAGCGGCGTCAGCAGTGTCATCGTCGGACGGACGAGAGGCAACCCCAAAAAAAATTTAGGGGGGGCACACGGCATGGGCGGCTGGGCAGCAGGAGGCTGCCACAGGGCGATTTGGAGAGGAGGCCACCGGGTTAGGGGGGCCAGAAGGCAGGTTGGCGGAGCCTGGATGGAGAGCGGAACCAACTTCCCGTACTCAGGCATGGCAGCATGGGACGGGGCAGGTTCCGCGGTATGCGGAGCGGCGTACTGTGCCACGAGTGGTCCGGCATAGTCCTGTACGTCCTGTGCGAGCACCCCGCACGTGTCGTGCGAAGGTGGGTATGCAGCCAGGACGGAGTGTGCCGGCTCAACGCTCGTGGTCTCCAATGCCTCTCCGCGGTCCCGGATATCCTGCTCCAGTGTCACGTGCTGTTATGCCAGTACGGGTACACAGCCCTGTACGTCCTGTGCGGATGCCTCACACAGAGTGTGTGAAGGTAGGCATTCAGCCAGGACGGGTTGTGGCCGCTCTTCACTCCAGGTCTCCTATCCGTCTCCACAGCCCGGTTCGGCCTGTCCCTGCTCCACGCACCAAGCCTACGGTGTGCGTCGCCAGCCCGGTCCGGCCTGTCCCTTCTCTACGCACCAAGCCTACGGTGTGCGTCGCCAGCCCGGTCCGGCCTGTCCCTGCTCCACGCACCAAGCCTACGGTGTGCGTCGCCAGCCCGGTCCGGCCTGTCCCTGCTCCACGCACCAAGCCTACGGTGTGCGTCGCCAGCCCGGTCCGGCCTGTCCCTGCTCCACGCACCAAGCCTACGGTGTGCGTCGCCAGCCCAGTCCGGCCTGTCCCTCCTCCACGCACCAAGCCTACGGGGTGCGTCGCCAGCCCGGCCTGTCCCTGCTCCACGCACCAAGCCTACGGTGTGCGTCGCCAGCCCGGTCCGGCCTGTCCCTGCTCCACGCACCAAGCCTACGGTGTGCGTCGCCAGCCCAGCCCGGCCCGTCCCTGCTCCACGCACCAAGCCTACGGGGTGCGTCGCCAGCCCAGCCCGGCCTGTCCCTGCTCCACGCACCAAGCCTACGGTGTGCGTCGTCAGCCTGGTAAGGCCCGTTCCTCCTCCACGCACCAAGCCAGGGGTGCGAGTCGTCAGCCTGGTAAGGCCCGTTCCTCCTCCACGCACCAAGCCAGGGGTGCGCGTCGTCAGCCTGGTAAGGCCCGTTCCTCCTCCACGCACCAAGCCAGGGGTGCGCGTCGTCAGTCCAGCACAACCCGTGCCTGGGTCACCGGTGCCTGGTAAGGTACCGGTCAACTGCTCCACTACGGAGCTGAAGCTAACCGCTCCTGCTAAGTCCAGTTCAGCTCCAGCCAGCGGGGCCAGACTGGACCAGGGGCGCTATGGGGGGTTTATTGGAGGGTGGTGGGCAAGGCCGGAGCCAGAACCGCCGCCGAGGAGATATGCCCACCCAGCCCTCCCCTGTTTTGTTCAAGTTGAGGCGCGGTCGCAGTCCGCGCCTTTAGGGGGGGTACTGTCACACCCTGGCTCTGGGACTCTATATGTTGAGCCAGGGTGTATTCATTCATTGTGTTAGATTTCTATGTTGGTAGTTCTAGTTGTGTTTATTTCTATGTTGGCTAGAGTGACTCCCAATCAGAGGCAACGAGTGTCAGCTGTCGTTGGTTGTCTCTGATTGGGAGCCATATTTAAACTGTCTGTTTTCCCTTTGTGTTTGTGGGTTCTTGTTCCGTGTTGGTCATTGTTACCGTGGACTTCACGAGTCGTTTCTTGTTTTGTTTATTGTTGTCTATTATCACTAAAGATAATAAAGTTTAAACATGTTCGTTCATCACGCTGCGCCTTCACGACGATCGTGACAGCATGACACAAGTAATTTTTCCAACAATTGTTTACAGACAGATTATTTCACTTAATTAACTGTATCACAATTCCAGTGGGTCAGAAGATTACATACACTAAGTTGACTGTGCCTTTAAACAGCTTGGAAAATTCCAGATAATGATGTCATGACTTTAGAAGCTTCTGATAGGCTAATTGACATAATTTGAGTCAATTGGAGGTGTACCTGTGGATGTATTTCAAGGCCTACCTTCAAACTTTGCTTGACATCATGGGAAAATCAAAAGAAAACAGCCAAGACCTCAGAAGAAAAAGTCTGGTTCATCCTTGGGAGCAATTTCCAAACACCTGAAGGTACCACGTTCATCTGTACAAACAATAGTATGCAAGTATAAACACCATGGGACCACGCAGCCATCATACCGCTCAGGAAGCAGACGCGTTCTGTCTCCTAGAGATGAACGTACTTTGGTGCGAAAAGTGCAAATCAATCCCAGAACAACAGCAAAGGACCTTGTGAAGATGCTGGAGGAAACAGGTACAAAAGTATTTATATCCACAGTAAAACGAGTCCTATATCGACATAACCTGAAAGGCCGCTCAGCAAGGAATAAGCAACTGCTCCAAAACCGCCATAAAAAAGCCAGACTACGGGTTTGCAACTGCACAAAGATCGTACTGTTTGGAGAAATGTCCTCTGGTCTGATGAAACAAAAATAGAACTGTTTCGCCATAATGACCATCGTTATGTTTGGAGGAAAAAGGGAGGACTTGCAAGCCGAAGAACACCATCCCAACCGCGAAGCATGGGGGTGGCAGCAACATGCTGTGGGGGTGCTTTGCTGCAGGAGGGGCTGGTGCACTTCACAAAATAGATGGCATCATGAGGATGTCACGATTCTCTAAAGCAGAACCCAGAAGCAGACCAGGACAAGGTGAGTAGAACGAAGGTGAGTATTTATTTACAGACTCAAATGTGGAAGCAGAATAATCCAGGAGACGGAGCGGGCAGCGGAGGTGAGTTGGTGGGAGTGAATAGTCAGATCCAATGGTGTCACAGAAGCCACCGACGACCAGGCAGGAGTGGGATGAATGTTCCGGGAGAATGACTGTAGACAGAGTAAACGGAGGTGAGTACACGGCAAGCAAAAAGTACAGAACAACAAAACTAACTCTAGTAAACTTGAGGCTAATACGCTGACACAACATACTGTTCATGGCTAACGATCCGGCAGGGAATGGATGTCAGGTCAGAACTTATGAAGTGGAGAGGTGATGATCAGGACCAGGTGTGCAAATAGCTGATGAGATGCAGGTAATCGAGAGATATCCCGCCTAGCCTCGTCGCCCGGCAAACAGACAGGGTGCGTTCAGGAACCTCAGGAAACAGACTCCAAGACAGAGAACAGGCAACTCAGGCAAAAACAGACTCAGGAAGCGGGATTCATGACAGAGGAAGGAAAATTAGGTGGATATATTGAAGCAACATCTCAAGACATCAGTCAGGAAGTTAAAGCTTGGGCGCAAATGGGTCTTCCAAATGGACAATGACCCCAAGCATACTTCCAAAGTTGTGGCAAAATGGCTTAAGGACAACAAAGTCAAGGTATTGGAGTGGCCATCACAAAGCCCTGACTTCAAACCTATAGAAAATGTGTGGGCAGAACTGAAAAAGCGTGTGCGAGCAAGGAGGCCTACAAACCTGACTCAGTTACACCAGCTCTGTCAGGAGGAATGGGCCAAAATTCACCCAACTTATTGTGGGAAGCTTGTGGAAGGCTACCCAAAACGTTTGACCCAAGTTAAACAATTTAAAGGCAATGCTACCAAATACTAATTGAGTGTATGTAAACTTCTGACCCACTGGGAATGTGATACAATAAATAAAAGCTGAAATAAATAATTCTCTCAACTATTATTCTCACATTTCACATTCTTAAAATAGAGTGGTGATCCTAACTGACCTAAGACAGGGAATCTTTACTAGGATTAAATGTCAGGAATTGTGAAAAACTGAGTTTAAATGTATTTGGCTAAGGTGTATGTAAACTTCCGACTTTAACTGTATGTAACTACTTTAACTTGTGCCGGGATAACCATAACTATTCCACTAGAAGGAGTGAAACTGACGTTGTTCCTTTTAGATTTACTGGGAAATAAACTTTATTGTACTCAGCTGCCATTGTTTGGAATAGTCTTCCAAAGAATTTGAAACGTATAACCTCCATAGGTAGTTTCAAGTTCTCACTGAAAAATTGCTAAATAGTAGCATGTCTCAAAAGTGAGTCGTAAGATTATAGTACGTGGCTGAGAAGGAAATGCCCGGGATAGCAAATAGTCTGCCTTTTGGTGCCTGTTGTGTATCATATTGTGATTGTCTTATATATATTAGGGATTGATTGTTTTATATATTAAGGGTATGTGAGACAAGGGAGATGTTTACTAGGAAATGGAACTGTAGTAAATATCTCACATTATGAAACAAACAACAACTTTGTCTGTCATTGTCTGTTGCCACTACAATTGCCGCCTAACCCCCTTCCCCCTCCAAAAGGACCACAATAAAAATAAGCTTTTAAGCTTTATTGTGTTATCCTTGATGATTTTCTTAAATTGTATGTGGAGGCGTCACCGGCTGGAGAGCCCTTATGTATGTATTTCTAAAATGGTCTAATAAATGCAATCAATCAATCTGAACGCCGACTGCGAGCCAGGCCTAACTGCCCAATATCAGTGCCCGACCTCACCAATGCTCTTGTGGCTGAATGGAAGCAAGTCCCCACAGCAATGTTCAAATATCTAGTGGAAAGCCTTCCCAGAAGAGTGGAGGCTGTAATAGCAGCAAAGGGGGGATCAACTCCATATTAATGCCCATGATTTTGGAATGAGATGTTCGACGAGCAGGTGTCCACATACTTTTGGTCATGTAGTGTATGCGCTTCAGTAAGGTAGGTTTCTTGGCATTCATAGCTATGGTTGTCAGATGTACTGTAGAAATAGATCGAAAGTCACAGAAAATAGAGGTTGTGGTGGCAGCGGCAGAGAAATACTTGGGATTATAAGGTTTTACTGCAGAACAGTTGCAGGGGGTGTTGAATGGTAGTGTTCTGTCCTCACAGACCGTTGGTCTGGAGTAGGATTGTATAGAGTAAATAGTGGAATGAGGTGGTGTTTTTTTGTTTTTTTAGAGAGGGCTAATAGTTGGCAGGGTAATTTTTCCTTTTCCCCAATTTTATAGTACCGTATCACAAATAATTTAATGTAAGTAGGCCGTGAATGGCCTCACACTCCATCCAGTACAATAGGTGGCGGTGTACGCACCTTAAATTGGATGCGAACTGCCAACACAACCCCAAAGAAGAAGAAGAAGAACCGTTTTCAATTTTAAACTACCTTCATTTTGTCAACCATCTTTGGCTCTGATGTGTAAGTGAAGATGGCGATGCTCTTTGGCATGGGACATTATTGTCGCCTGGCAGGACGAGTTGTGAGTGCACTGTCCCACAGACAAACGCATGTGACGCTTCTTCCAGCGACAACATGGTATAGCACCCAAACGACTGGCGATAGTGAGTAGAACCTTGCACTGTGACTGCAAGGGCCCGAGGGGACACTGAGCGACGCGCCCTTTGCCTTAGTTTTAACGCATAGCGAACTTGAGGTCCGAGCAGGGGAGATTGCATAATAACAATTCTGACCACCTGCTTGTTTTGCCTTGACATCCACACATGTGTAGGCCTATTTTTGCAAGTTTCCGTGCGTCAATTAACTTTAGTTTTGAAATCTGACATTTCATCAAGTTTACAGAATTTACAACAGAACATCGTTTTGAAAAGTTAGGTTACATTGTGGTTGGAAGGGCAAGTAAACTGCATTTCAGCTTTCTATAGTGTAGTTGAATACAGTAACTCAAATCGGTTTGATAGTAAATCACTGGTGGTTACCGGTAGGCCGCATTCCCGATCCTCAGACGGTGGTCAATTTCGAGATGTGTCATGCCGATCATAAATACCCGACGTCCTGCCAGCTACGGTGACATTGTGTTGATTAGCAATTGTAGTTCAAAGGTTTACAATGTGGATTTCAATTCATTACCGACAGGATGTCATCTGAACATCACACACCCAGTTTGGCCTTGTTATGTCGTATAACGCTTTGGGGGAGATAAATACGTTTTATGAACAATTTATTAGCCTATTATGCAAGATAAAGATAATATTTAAATAATGTTTTTAGATATCGCATGCCATGTATGTCTCCACTTTCACCAAGCATAAGCCTATGTATTTGCTCTCTAGAGCAGGGTTTCCCAAACTCGGTCCTGGGGCCTCCCCTGGGTGCACGTTTTGGTTTTTGCCCTAGCGCTAGCGCCCAGGACAGAGTTTGGGAAACCATGCTCTAGAGAACATTCTGTAGTTGTCAGTATCTATTAATAATTTCTGATCTTCTCTCTGTAGATCTGCAGTTTAAGTTGGATGACAGGACAGCCCACAGCAGTCTGGACCTTTTTAAGAAGGACACAGGTGTCATCTACCGCATCTTGGGCCTGGACCCCAGCCATGTCCAACAAAACTGTGAGCGCTTCCATGATTGGGCCGTTGTGTTCGGAGACGGGCAAATCACAGGTGGCTGCCACTAATGGGAGGAGATGGTGGAAAAGTCCTCAGAGTTCCGTTTGGGTGTGGCCTTGGTGGCGATGTCACGGGACGACTGCGTGGGCACCAACAGCTCCTCCTAGGTGTTCGGCTATGTCCAGCGCAAGTGGTTCGCCATGACAACCAACCAGAGAGTGCCAGTGCCACTGGTGGGGAAGCCTGACCGCGTGGGCATCCTGTTGGACTACGAGGCCGGCCTGATAAGCCTGGTGGACATCCCGAAGGCCAAGGTGATCCACAGCTTGAGGGCCATGTTCAGGGGGCCTCTCTGCCCAGCATTAGGCTTTTTACATTTACATTTTAATCATTTAGCAGACGCTCTTATCCAGAGCGACTTACAGTTAAGTGAGTGCATACATTTTCATACTGGCCCCCCATGGGAATCGAACCCACAACCCCGGTGTTGCAAACGCCATGCTCTACCAACTGAGCTACATCCCTGCCGGCCATTCCCTCCCCTCCCCTGGACGACGCTGGCTAATTGTGCGCCGCCCCATGGGTCTCCCGGTCGCGGCCGGCTACGACAGTCTGGATTCAAACCAGGATCTCTAGTGGCACAGATAGCACTGCGATGCAGTGCCTTACACCACTGCGCCACTCGGGAGGCTTGTGGGATGGAGAGCTGCTTACACACTCAGGTCTGGGGGAGCCTGAATGCTTGAAGTGAAGCATAAGTATCTCTCTACTGATGATGAAAATATGGTAGGGAGGAAGATAGTGGTGATGGCAAGGTGAGAGGGGGACAGGAATGGCGATGTGCATTCTGACAACTTGGTTTTTGTCAACTGAACACTTACAGCAGGCAGCACTTAAATGTCTTTCAATATTCTCCATCAGAATTTGGAGAACAGGGAGTTTGTCCAATGTGTCGTTTCACTGCCATACAGACTCAGGAAACTCATCACAATAAGCTGTGTTTTTGTTACCTCTTGTGTAATATTTTTTACATGTGAAATAATATGTAGCCGTCTTGTGTGTAATGAGATCATTAGGTACTGGGAATGTTACTACTATTGCTTAAAGTCCTGACATCCTCCATTATCTTGTCAAACTTCAATAAACCAAAACCATGCCTTTTTTAGACTTTTGATATGATAAATTGTATGCCGAAATAAAAACTGTTGCACATTTTCACTCATATTTATTTACAGCAGAGCATAACATACGTCAATCAAGCACACATTGACAGTTTAACCTGAGGAAGCAGTCTGTAGAACAGCAGCACTTAATCACAGTAAGAAAATCCTGGATGTATCTTTGGTTCTATAACATATCAAAACAGTCTGTTCTGCAGTGAATAGACATTCATCTAAATTTGTGGATTAATGTACATGTAACAGGAAACGCTGATGGGACACTATCATACATGAATATTAATTAGTCTCAATCACTCAAAAGATCCCATTTAGACATGTTTCTATAGTAACATAAAAGTTGTTTATCTTATCTTAGGCCAATTCATGTTAAGTATTCACACAAGGAAAAAAGACCAGAATGAAAATTGTCAAATATCCCATCCTCACGTCTTCAGACCTGCTTATGAAACTGTTCTACTTCCTAGTGAGGTAGATTAATATATAATTTCCCACTTAATATATTTATAGCCTGGTAATATGTAATGTTACAATGCTGTGTACGTTATGCAGTCATATGTACAGTGTAATGAAATCCCTTAACAAAATATCAATGCTTCATACATGATTAAAAACATTGTATAAATAAAGTACAAACAGTGGTCACATACAGTCGCCATATATACATAACGTGTGTCACAGTGGCATTTTAAGTGACGAGTAAGGACAAAGTGTGTGTGTGTACTTACATCAATAACTGCTAAGTTCACCTGAGGGGTATACTACAAAGCAAGATCAATGACTTAGCCAGCCAAAATATTCAGAAATAACTTTTAAAAAATAAATAAAGATAAGCATGAAATGTGCATGGTCTAATTGACTCAACAACCAAAATCATATCTAAGTTTAGGTTTCTTAATGAACCAGAAAATCTATAGTTATTTCTGGTTGTTAATCAAAGTTAGCTGGCTAATGCATTGATCCTGCTTTTTAGTATACCCCCCTGACTAGCAACTGATCACTTGTTGGTGTCATCTCAACTTTATACAGTGCTACCTTGATTCTGTCCACTCCTAAAGACTCCTAAAGCTTTTATGTGCAGCGACTGGGACAAAGAAAGTGCGCTTGTGACCTTTATACATAGTGACGTGTGACCATATCAAATATATTCACTCACTTAGCTACAACTCTTCATGACTCTTGGCACAAAATGGCTGCATTTCATTACGAAACGTTGTCGCCCATCTATAGCTGAAGTCGGAAGTTTACATATACCTTAGCCAAATACATTTAAACTCAGTTTTTCACAATTCCTGACATTTAATCCTAGTAAAAATTGCACTTTATTTTAAGAATGTGAAATGTGAGAATAATAGTAGAGAGAATGATTTATTTCAGCTTTTATTTATTGTATCACATTCCCAGTGGGTCAGAAGTTTACATACACTCAATTAGTATTTGGTAGCATTGCCTTTAAATTGTTTAACTTGGGTCAAACGTTTTGGGTAGCCTTCCACAAGCTTCCCACAATAAGTTGGGTGAATTTTGGCCCATTCCTCCTGACAGAATTGGTGTAACGGAGTCAGGTTTGTAGGCCTCCTTGCTCGTACACACTTTTTCAGTTCTGCCCACACATTTTCTATAGGATTGAGGTCAGGGCTTTGTGATGGCCACTCCAATACCTTGACTTTGTTGTCCTTTAGCCATTTTGCCACAACTTTGGAAGTATGCTTGGGGTCATTGTCCATTTGGAAGACCCATTTGCGCCCAAGCTTTAACTTCCTGAGTGATGTCTTGAGATGTTGCTTCAATATATCAACCTTATTTTCCTTCCTCATGATGCCATCTATTTTGTGAAGTGCAGCAGTCCCTCCTGCAGCAAAGCACCCCCACAGCATGATGCTGCCACCCCCGTGCTTCACGGTTGGGATGGTGTTCTTCGGCTTGCAAGCATCCTCCTTTTTCCTCCAAACATAGCGATGGTCATTATGGCCAAACATTTCTATTTTTGTTTCATCAGACCAGAGGACATTTCTCCAAAAAGTACGATCTTTGTCCCCATGTGCAGTTGCAAACCGTAGTCTGGCTTTTATATGGCGGTTTTGGAGCAGTGGCTTCTTCCTTGCTGAGCGGCCTTTCAGGTTATGTCGATATAGGACCTGTTTTACTGTGGATATAGATACTTTTGTACCTGTTTCCTCCAGCATCTTCACAAGGTCCTTTACTGTTGTTCTGGGATTGATTTGCACTTTTCGCACCAAAGTACGTTCATCTCTAGGAGACAGAAAGCGTCTCCTTCCTGAGCGGTATGACGGCTGCGTGGTCCCATGGTGTTTATACTTGCGTATTATTGTTTGTACAGATGAATGTGGTACCTTCAGGTGTTTGGAAATTGCTCCCAAGGATGAACCAGACTTGTGGAGGTCTACAATTTTTCTTCTGAGGTCTTGGCTGATTTCTTTTGATTATCCCATGATGTCAAGCAAAGAGGCACTGAGTTTGAAGGTAGGCCTTGAGATACATCCACAGGTACACCTCCAACTGACTCAAATGATGTCAATTAGCCTATCAGAAGCTTCTAAAACCATGACATAATTTTCTGGAATTTTCCAAGCTGTTTAAAGGCACAGTCAACTTAGTGTATGTAAACTTCTGACCCACTGGAATTGTGATACAGTGAATTATAAGTGAAATAATCTGTCTGTAAACAATTGTTGGAAAGATTACTTGTGTCATGCACAAAGTAGATGTCCTAACCGACTTGCCAAAACTATAGTTTGTTAACAAGAAATTTGTGGAGTGGTTGAAAAACGAGTTTTAATGACTCCAACCTAAGTGTATGTAAACTTCCGACTTCAACTGTACCTGAGAAGATGTTAGTTATAGCTTTCCGCCATATTGTTTTAACCAACCCAGTCTTATCAGATCTGTTATGGGGAGTGCTTGTGAACAAGGATATAGGGGAAGGGGGACAACTATCTGGAATGAAACTCTGCAAATGCCTCTTGTATTAAATACAATATGGTTAGACATCTCTCCTGTCTAGCTCAAACCACAACCTTCACTGTGTCTAATTTTCTCTGGTCTTCGGTTTCTGACTGGGACCCATTACTGCATGGATACATCCGCTGGTACTCCGTCAAGGCCGACACCACCCCGTCATGACCAAACTGCCTGGCATCATCCAGGGGTGTGTTTCCCCACCTGATAGAGAGAGCGATATAAGCGGTCAGGAAAAAGCTTTGAAATACCGCTGCAGAGGCAAATGTGATGCAAGGCAAAGGAAACAAGGGATAGTGTGCTAAGTAATGCTCCGACTGAGTCTCAGAACAAATCAGGTCATAATAGCCCTTGACTAGTCTGGTGTAGTTGGGTGATTTTAAAGACCTGGACACTTTTAAAACCACCAGTCTCCATTATGCATTCTTCAAGGACCTTTACAATGGAACATTTCTCAGAGATGTGTGAGTTATTGAAAGTGACAGGCAGATGATGAAGTGGTGTCCCTACCTATCCTTTATATGGGGGTTCACTTTACACGTCTCTGTTAGGAAGATCACCGCTTCCACATGACCTGAACAAACAGGAAGGAATAATTAAATCTCAATATACGGTAATGAGTTTGTGCAACCAACCATTGATGCATTCACATATCTATAGTTATCCCAGCGAAGCCATCCACTCCAATTAAACCAAAGCAGACACACTTGAATTACAACTGTGAACAATAAGGTGAAGTACATGTTATGTGGGAGAACAGTATTATCCTCCCCCAAAATATATAGGTTCACCTTCAGCTGACGCCACGTGGAGACCTGTACGAGAATCATAGTCTTTCTCCTCCATGTCAACAGCCGAGAGAGCAAACCTAAAGGGGAGGACAGGAGCGAGAGAATGAAGAAAAGAAAAGAAGAGAACAACAAATGGTTAATTGGAATGACAGATGGCGGAGACTTAGAGATAATTGATTTGAGACAAATTACTTTGTGAAAAGCTCTATAGTATTTATGAAGTTAACTGAAAATGATTTGATACCAGGGGTGGTCTGTTCCATGCTGCACATAAATGTATTATTGACGCCATATTCTTCTTGTCTATCTGGCGCCAGCGCTTGCTTATGAAAAGGCAAACTACAATTTCTTGCAAATCAGGACCAACTATAATGGGTTGGGTTTATTTAACTAGTCTACACTCCCAAGAACCTGTTTTTACCTCCTCAGGGCAGAGACATCACCACTGTAAGCTGCAAACATCAGGTTCACCACTGACTTGTTCTGATGGGGCAGAAGAAAACATCACAATAATAATATAATATGCCATTTAGCAGACGCTTTTATCCAAAGCGACTTACAGTCATGCATACATTTTATTTTTTGTGTATGGGTGGTCTCGGGGTTCGAACCCACTACCTTGGCGTTACAAGCGCCGTGCTCTACCAGCTGAGCTACAGAGGACCACAATGATGGGTTATCAACATAGAAGAAGGATATTGAAGCACAGAGATGTTTCAGATATTGTGACGGAAGCATAAACATTACACATGAATCTTCCCAAGAGGTACAGTACATTTGAGAAACATTTAGTTGGTATTCTTAGGGCCCGATTCCAATTTAGGAAATTATGCCTTTCTTATGCACTTCTCAGTAGTTGGTATTCAGACTTAGCTTATAAAGGTGTGTAATGGGCTTTGCAGGCGTGGATCCCTTGTGCGCTCTGAATAAAAGTAATTCAACCGCAGAAAACCCTCCCACTTGCTGGCCAACAGATTTTCTCGTGGAGTTTTCAATTAAATATGGTTTTCAGTACATTTATCTTAAGCCATCCCTTTAAATACGGTGTACCTTTAATTTGAATTTTGTCGACAGACTAGAAAACATCAAGAGAACAGGTGCAGAAAATAGGGATCAATGAAAGAATGCCATCTATGCATCTTCATCTCCGTTTCAGCACCAACTGGTAGATAAAAAAATACTCTGACTTTGTAGATTATTTAGGCACCTTTTAGGTTTAGGAAAGTATGTTTGAAACATTTTTTTTAAAAGTTTGGAGAGCCTTTATGCACAAAATATATTGTTGAATAAACAGTGGTTTGATTCAACCTGAAAGTTGTCACATTCAAGTTCAATCCATGAAATATTGTAAGGTGGAAAAAAGTTTACAATAGGGGTTGAACAAGTCCTATAAATAAATCTACTCTAATTCTCACTAAGCATGGAACTGTATGACAACGGTCCAGTCGTCATGAACCGTGCGCCAGGCTCCTGGTTTAACCTGCTACTTGTGGTCTGAGTTCCATAATGATTCAAATAGGCTACATGTCCCAACTTATTGCCCAATATTAGCCTAATATGATCTACTAATGCTAGCGAGCCTAAGGAACAACTTACATAGACGTGACAGAGGAAAGAAAGGTCAACGGAATGGAATGATGCTAAATGTAAGCTACAAATTAGAGAAAACTAACACTAAAGTGACAGTTATAAATGTATGTGGCTCCCGAGAGTGGCTAATAATTAACATGATACAAATTGTAAAATAAAACAGAGAAAAGCCTGGGCATAGGCTATAATTAAAACATTCTAAAGCGCATACATCAACTCGGCAGGTTTAGCCCTACAGAAGCCTATAGTTTGGGTGTCCAAATTTCATCCACAGAAATTATGAGGGCACGCAAATAAAATTCAGAATAATGTCACAGCTATTTATATCCTATTTCACTGTGGAAAAAGGGGCTTGTTGATATCATTTTCAGTTTGCTTCCATATGGACGGTTTCACATTCCTCTCCAGGGATCATAAGGAAAAATCACCTATAACTATTGCTATGTGTATTTACAATCCCCTTCTTCAAACTGATTACTCATTTACCTAGGGTCCGGTCGAAATTTAAGCAATTGTTACCTGGAAGAAAATGGGGGGAGGGTCATGCTTTTTCAATTTCAGTCAGGGGGAGGGTTTAGTATTTTTTTATTTAGTCCAAGGGACTGTCATGTAATTTGTAATCGATTAAATGTCAGTATTTGGGAATTTCCTTATTGAATCTGACTATGTGTAACTTTGGTGTATAACCCTGCTTTCTCTCTCTTTCTCATTTTCATCACTGAGCCCGGCTGGGTGGGCATTTCGCTTTTACCTTTCCATTGGCTGTTCGATCAGTCCCTCTATTTGCTTGGCGTATCCAGAACGTGGGCATGTAGAGTATCTGGTGAATCAAATAGCGCTTGTCGTGATGACGTAGGGAGCTAGCGCGCAACAAGAACAGAGGTAGGAATGCCACAATTCAAAACAACTGGGAATTCTGAAATCT
Organism: Coregonus clupeaformis; assembly: GCF_020615455.1. NCBI lineage: Eukaryota > Metazoa > Chordata > Actinopteri > Salmoniformes > Salmonidae > Coregonus > Coregonus clupeaformis. The sequence continues at coordinate 1,299,327 of NW_025533467.1, forward strand.
CCGACTTTAGTGTGTTCAAGACAACTGTGAAAAAAAACGAATTCTGACTGGGAAAATAGTTTTGAACGGTCATCCAACTTGGAATTCAAAGTCGGAAACTCTGGCATCTTTCTAGAGCTCCAACTTTCCGACCTGAAGATCACTGACGTCATGATTTGACCTCATTAATTTTTTTTCCCACAGTTATCTTGAAAGCACCATAAAAATGTGTTTTATCACAACAACAAGCATGGTGTCGCACAAGTATGCAAGGACCACAGCTCGTGAAAAAAGTTATCTTCACAATAATTAAGGGTTTCTTTGCAGTTGGTCTGCTGAAGAGAGTCTAGAAAAGTTCAATGTAATTTTGGAGTCGAAAAGAGATGGTCCCTCAATGCAGAAAAAAGTGAATGGATTAAATCGGGTGTTGGAGGAATTGCTACCGAATAGGGAGGACAACAGTCCATGTGGATGGCTGGACTATCTCTATGCCTACGAGTTGCCTACGAGTTGTCTTTTTTCAAGTGATATGTTTATCTTAGGCTACCTGTAATGTCATATAAATCAGATTTAAAAACATTGGGTAGGCCTATAGGCTATTCACTGCAGTATTATTCCTAATAATTCCTCTTTAGCTCTTGGAGTCCCAGGAAAAGCTAGACTAGCCCTACAATAGCTTGTTTTATTCATTCTGTTGAAAAATGTTTCTTAAACTGAACGAAACGGGGAGGGACCACCATATGAGTAGCCTGCTAATGTACCTTTCTGGACCTTGTAAACCGTCGAGAATAGACCCATAACTGATCCAAATGGTTGCAAAATTAGGCCTAGGCTGCATGGTATTCCCTCTATATAGCTCAATTTTGGTGTATTTTATTTTACTATTTTAGTAACACAAGTGCAAGCATTTCATGGTAAAACCAGTTGTATTTAGAGCATGTGACAAATACAATTTGATTTGATTTTATGCAGTTATTTCGGCATGAAGCATTCAAAACAGCAGTTTGAGCGGTCTTTCTCTTCACTGTAATCAGAGGGATAATATCAATACTATGCATGCCAGTCTCTCTTGGCTAAAAGTAAAGGAGAGACTGACTGCATCACTTTTTGTTTTTAGAAGAAGCATTAATTGTTTGCATAGTCAACATACACACAGCACTGACACACAGACTTACCCCACCAGCTGCTATGTGTGACATTTTGCATTTATGTAATTCTGTCAGTAAGCTGTTCTTGTCTATTAATGTTCTGTATTATGTCATGTTTTGTGTGGACCCAAGGAAGAGCAGCTGCTGCAATTGCCACAGCTAATGGGGATCCTAATAAAATAAAAATAATTACAAACATTCAAATTAGCCTACATCCCTGTAGTTTACAGCCCTAGCCAATAATTGTGTACTCATTTGATAACAATAATACTTTCCTCATTGCACTGTTGTTGTTGTAGCCTAGGTAGAATAATGTTATTGTCTAAAAACGTAGGCCTAATCAACAGTGGAGCTTTGTGTGCCCGACTGCTGCAGAGCGCAGCCAGGAGGAACGCACAGATCTGCCATTTCATCATCTGTTGAACTTTTTTTTCTTGCACTTTGACAGGTAAATATTTATAGGCCTAATATTTAGTTAATGAGTGGCCTAATATCTAGCTAATATTTAGCTTCTTCGGCTACACAACTCTAGCCTCTCTTTTCCAGCTATAGGCAAGGACGCAAGCCTCTCCACTATTCCTCATCTCGTGAAATCCCACGAAAAGCTATAGGCTACAAATACTAAAAGGCTTTTCGTGGAGAGAAGCAGGCTTGCTCTTGCTAATTGCTGAATGTAAAATAGGCCTAGGCCAAAATAACTGTCGGGGAAAGTTGCAGAGAGAGAGAGTGCATCACTGGCCAGTGATGATAACGTTGTTGCACTGATGTAGCCTATTAAATGGTTGCACAGGACAGACAGTGATGAGCACAGTGAAAAATAAGATCCAAATGAATTGACATCCATTAGAAAAATGGAAATCACTTGCAAACCACTTGAGCAACGAGGCAAGCAATTGCATGATTTAAAAGATGCGCAGGCTGAACAGAGTTTGTTGTTTAATTTCTACATTTAGTTTAAATACAAGTTTCTATATAATTTTTTTCATTAGGCTACGTGTAGCCTACATTGAAGTATTATTTGCAGTTGTCACTTTGACAATGAAGACACCCTGAAACACTGAATGCTCTGTGTTACCACCTTACGCCTACAGCGTGCAGTAGGATGATTTGATCAGTTGACTGACAGGTGTAGGCTACTGTAGAATGATAAACGTTCCTCTAGTGTGGATGCTCGCCAACGTTTTATAGTTATGTATAATTTATCGCTATAGTTATCGTCCTTGGTGTGGACGGCCCTTAACGCTTAAATTGGTAAATGCCTCCCTCTAGCAGATAACATGACTATGGTATGAATACAGTATTGGTTCTCAACCAGGGGTTGGTTTAATAGAAATCAAGACTGCAACATTGATAGTCAATTAAAAAGGGATTTAATATACCCTGCTGTTTTGTTTTAATTATCATTTTGGAGGGGGAGGGTTACATATATATTTTTGAAATGCTCGGGGAGGGCCAAGTAAAAATATATTTTCCTCAGGGGGAGGTATAACGTTCACTCCCCTAGCTCTTATCAATAGCTCTTATCCACTTATAAATTACAGTGTGCATGGAGAATGCTGTTATTTCTATCAGAAAAAAGAAAGATGCTTTTTCCACTTGGAACCAGCAGGTTCGTTCGACCTTATTCATGGTTTCCTCTCGCGTAAAGGTGGTAGAATTACGAGGGAATTAAGTCAAGGTCAGAATACGGCTTATCTGTGTAGACACACCTCTGCCACACCTTCATTTCTTAGATCTCCACCCCGAACGAATAGCGGTTGACTAGCATGCTATTCTCATGCTTAAGTTCAAGTTCAGAATACGCAGAGAGAGAAAAAAGCATAAAAAGGGAATAATGTTCCATTTACACACTCTTAACTCGGGCCGGAATCGGGACATTAGTGCATACTCTATCCCTTACCCTATCATCAAGTGAGAGTCTGCGAGGGTCCAGCTTTCTTGCAAAGTGTCTCAGGTTGTCGTAGTTGTGGAAGTTAAAGAGAGAAACCAGCTCCTGCTCAATCAGCAGATAGAATGGGAAAATGACAGATTTTTCTACTATTCAATGTTCTATTCTTTTTTAATCTACCAATTTTACAATGTCTAATACAGCAAAAAATATATAAACTCAGGTATGACATTGAAATGACTTTTGATATGTCAAAAAACAAGGTCATCACTGAGAATAAATATCTACTGCTGGGTATGGTAAAAACTAAAATTGTACATTTACATTTTAGTCATTTAGCAGATGCTCTTATCCAGAGCGAATAAAAGTTAGTGAGTGCATACATTTTCATACTTATCATAGGGGATTGAAATTCTTCTTGTCTGCATACCTGACAGAAGTGAATGCCTCGGACACTATTTCCGACACGGTCTAACGGAGGAGACCAACACATTATTCCCATGACATTAGGGACCACCAGCAGCACTGCACCCGACACGCCAGACTTGGCAGGCAAACCCACCTGGAAAAAAAGATGGGACAAACAGCAAGAATGAAGTTTAGTATGACACTTATCACCGGGTGCATCTGAAATAGTCTAAAATAGATACCTCTCCCTGTCTCCTCTCTTTTAACTGCACTGATCTGACAACACAGGATAGGTGAGAGCAATATGGCACCTCTAAGATAAAGGGGAACGTTCTAACTGACCACATACAGTATGATAAGCAAAGATGTTGGATAAATGAAAATGTCCCACTCAGGCAGTTTACCATTGAAAAAAATGGTCAGTTCCGGTTTGCTTAACAGGGTGGCTATCCCATAGGCACCAATGCATTAGCAGCTGGGTCTGGTCTGCTTAGTTCATTGACTGTATATGAACCAGAAGAAATGAGATGGGGATGTCTCACTTCCTCTTTCGTCTCTGTGATAAAGGCACCTCAGGTCATTGACCTCTTGTCTGTTTCTCAGTGACTCACATGGAAGGCGAACTGGCCAGAGAAGTCGTACATTCCGCAGGAGTGCATGAGGCTTAGGGTGTTCCGCACGGCCTCTGCACTCAGCACCCGCTCGCCTGTGATTGGACAGATGCCCCCGTTGGCCAGTGTGGCGGCCATGACACTGCCTGACTCACAGGTCACCTCGATGGAACACAGCTGAGAGGAAAACAGAGAACAGTTGAGACCTCTGGTTTATTGTACAGGCAGGGTTGAGGAGTAACTGATTGTAATCAGGTACATGTAATATGATTACAAAATAAACTGTAAATGTAATCTTACTTAACCAGCAAAAATATTGTAATCAGATTACAGATACTTTTGAAAAACTAGATGATTACTTATTGGATTATTTTAAATTCAGAAAGGATGTTTGTGAAAAAATACATTATGACACCTTTCTGTTTTCTCAATGACATTCAATTCAGCATTGAAAAAAGGCACAAGTTTAAGTTTGTTCCACCTGAGTGAGTCTGACCACAAGTCAGAGACCACTATGATGACACACCAAATGCATTTGATGGATCCTTTTTGTCTTCTTCTAATGCCTCTTAAGAGGAAAGTAATCCAAAAGTAACTGAAAGTAATCAGATTATGTTACTGATTTACTGAGTTTGGGAAATCCATAAGTTATGTTACTGATTCCAATTTTGGACAGGTAACTAGTAACTGCAATGGAATACATTTAGAAAGTAAGCTACCCAACCCTGTGTACAGGGTAGTACTTTACTCACATACAGAGTGTTTCCACCAGGGACACACACTAGGAAAAAGCTAAAGACCGTCTTGGCTACATCAGCAAATCTCTTTAAACATGAGTCTCACCTGGAAGTAGAAGTCGAGGGCTGCAATCATATCTGCATTCTCAGGAAAGCACTACCAGGCAAAATGAGAGAGAGGCCACCGTTTCAGGACACAATCAGCAGGTAGCATAACTCATAGTTTTAGAGTTTAGGAATTGGTATAACTATTGGGAAGACTCTGTGAAGCTCAAACACTCACTTTTTTCTCCTTCAGATAGTAACCAATAGCAAAATTCCTATCCCCGGTCTCCTTCTCTGATTGAAAACTGTGAAGGCAAAACATTAAAAGCTGTTTATCACACCACAAATTACAGTTACTGTATGGTCTGAAATATTAGATAATTTCATTTTTCATACTATAACGTTCAATTTGACACTCACGTGGCGTTGCTGAAGCCCACATACTCTGTGCCAGCAATCTTCTTTAAGTATTCCATTACCTATGATAAAAGATGTATGTCAGTTTTTCCATTACATTTTTACTAATAAGAAGCAATTGTAGACATGACAGAAGTCTGAAACCTTAAAGGATACTCACATAATCAAATCTCTCTGCCTTATTCGAGTTAGGCTGTAAAAATAAAGAAGAAGAAGGAAATCACTTTCGTACAGTGTTCTTGTGCTGTAGTAATTCTTTATTGACACTATGCAGAGAGCTGTTCTGTCCCTAGGTGCCAGTGTTTGTGTTTTTTTTGCACCAAGGGCACAGTGTGCTGGTGAGTTAGACAGATTCTGGGTGGGTGTGTGGGGTAGGATTAGTCGCTGTGTCCGTCTGTCCGTCCGTCCGCGTGATGTGATGAGTATGACATGGGCTAGCAGCTCGAGGGCAGATTATTGCCCTGCTTAAGTTTCAGGGTCCAGTGAAAGATCACTAGCAAGTCGTTAAGTCACCATAATGGGCAGAGACTGGTACTTCACCATCCTACTCTTGTTGAGTGATCCTCAAGGAATAGGTTTCTTCAGATGTGGTGCAACCCTGGGTTTATTGGTCAGTGACACTCTGATGAAGTGCTTCTGAGTGATGACACGTCTTTCATTTTATTTTTTGGTAGTTACAGTCTTGTCCCATCGCTGCAACTCCAGTACGGACTCGGGAGAGGCAAAGGTCAAGAGCCATGCGTCCTCCGAAACACGACCCCGCCAAGCCGCACTGCTTCTTGACACACTGCTCGCTTAACCCGGAAGCCAGCCGCACCAATGTGTCGGAGGAAACGCTGTACAGCTGGCGACCGAAGTCAGCGTGCATGCGCCCGGCCGCCACAAGAAGTCACTAGAGCGTGATGGGACAAGGACGCGGCCCGCTGCGCCACTCAGGAGGCTGATGACACGTCTTTCCACTCATAACTTCAGAGAGTTCTGCTCTCTCTGAAAGATGAAGTGAACTTTGCGCATTATTTATAAATGAATTGCATAAACTCCAAATAAAACGTGCTAGAAGTGCTACACTGACTTGGAAGAGTACAAGTCCTCCCCTCAACTTGCCTAGTGCAGTATGTGCTATACACTATTAGCCAATGAAATGACTCAGCCATCTCTATCTGTTCTCTCTCCCTGTACTTAAAGTTGTCAAAGACATAAATCATAATACTTATAATTGTCAGACATAAACACATACCCACACAATCACACATACAGTTTGTAAGTCGCTCTGGATAAGAGCGTCTGCTAAATGACGTAAATGTAAATGTAAATGTACAGTGTCTCACCAACAGACAAACACACCTTCTCTTCCCAGCCGTCTCATTGGCCCGGCTAACACACACACCCATCCTGTCAGTCCCACCCTCCCCCACTAATGTATGTGACCTGCATGGCCTAAGAGGCAGCTGGAGAAGACAGGCAGCTAGGCAGGGAGAGGAAAACATAGCAGAATAAAGGGCCATGTCTATATAGAGGCCTGCCCTCTTTCCCCACTGCTGTAGCTGTTAGAATGAGGGTAATGCTGACTGATAGGGATGGTTGGTGAGTCAGCTGGTGATAGCTTACTGACCTCTGTCCACACTGTATTGGGCCATAGGGTGAATTGGTCAATGATTGAGGGTGGTCTGACTGTGACACTTGGCTGTACTAGTTACAACAGATTTCCTGATTTCCTGTATATTTGATGTTGGAGTGGATTTGGTGTACAGCAGTTTGTAATGTACTCCTGATATTGTTTCAGTTAGCTAGCAAAGATTTGATCTGTACTCTAATTCCAAAACCTCATGAAAGGTTATAGGAGATTATAACGTCAGTGCACCCAGGAATCCCCTTACCTTGAGCAGAGAACTGATGACGATAGCCCCCGCATTCACCATAGGGTTGTGTGGTTTATCTGTCCAAAGAGAGAGAGGACAATGCTATCACTGTCGTGCATTCCACCACCACCATATAACCTAAAGATATGGCCGCTAAAAAAAAATCCACTAATATAGTGAACACATGTATGTGCGTGCCAGAGGTGAACATGTGTAATGACACCTAGCCAGCCTTAGCCAGCTTAGAGGGAACCTGCAGATAAGATGTCTTGACTTGTTAATGATCAGATGTCCTGTTCTTGCTTGTTCCTGCTCTATCGACTATCTCACCAGTCAAGACCTACAGCATGTTGTAATCATTGATCAATGTTTCTCAATCACCTCCCACTGGGCAAAAACTGGTTGAATCAATGTCGTACCCACGCCATTGCAAATCAATGTGATGATGCTGAATCAACGTGGGAAAATTATTGGATTTGCAAAAAGTCATCAATGTTTGGGAATTTAGTCATTTTTTTACCCAACTTTTAACCTAAATCCAATCTCATGGGGAAGTTTTTTGTTGATTTCATGTTGAATTCATGTTAGTTGACAACAACCAAATTTCAATCAAAACTAGACGTTGACCTGACATCTGTGCCCAGTGGGCTGTAGTTGCAGAGAGGTTGGTTCTCTTCTCTTTACACAGTTGTTTACTGAAATGTGTAATTGTTTGCTTCCACAGTGTAATGAACTATTTATTACCCTGCGATCGAGTTAGCTTAGATCAGGAGATAGGTCAGAGTTATAATTTGAGAGTTCAATGTAAGACAGTTTTTTCCTCAGTACTCCTCAGATGCATTCAAGTGTGGGGCATCTACACAGAAGTGGACACAGAGACATTTAGTAGGTATGTGAGCCTAGCCATAGGCAGACAGGGACAGGGTTATGGTTCATCTCTCTCACCCTCCTCATTCAGTGACAGCTGGTTGAACTTGAGTCCGCTAGGCTCTTTGCCCACGTAACGGTGCACATGCTCAGTGCCGATCTCGTGCACAGCGATTGCGTACTCCAGTGGCTTCACACATGATTGAAGACAGAATGGAACCTTGGTGTCACCTGCAGAATGTCTGATTCACACCAGCAGGGGAGAGATCATGGGACAGTGAGAGGAGGGCTGAGGTGACAACAGATACAGTGGAGGATTCTGTATAAACAAGGTGGGCAGAGACTGATAGGGCAAGATGAGGGGATGACATGTGGACTGCCTGTTCAATGCTCTTCATTTCAGTAACATGGGTTATGTGTCATGATGGAGGGCAGTGGTGATATACTGTAAAAAGATACTATGCACATAGATCAGATGATGCTGTAATCTTACCTTTGTCCATCCACGGTGCATAGAGACACTCCCCACAGATCAGGGCTGAATTTAGCCAGTTGAGGAATGTAATCTGCTACCTAAGCAAAGACACACACAAAATAATGGAATGGAGGAGTGTCATGTATGTCAAAGTCAGGTACTGTATGTATAGTACATGTGTGCATGTATGCACGAATGTAGTGTGTGTATGCTTTCATTCAGTACGTGTGTGAGTGAGATTATTTATGCCAATGTGCATAGTGTAGGCATCCTAACAGAACTCACATGTCCCCCCTCCTGCCTCTGGGTACTGTAGTACAGCTGGTCGATGTTGGACGCAAACACTTCAAAGTCTGGGATGATGAACTTCCTCCTGAACGCCTGGGTCAGCAGCAGGATGTTAGCACCCACACACCTGAAACACAACACACATTCATAAATATCACACATCAAAACTTTGTTTATCACATAGGTAATGGCTAAGTGTGACTCAGCTGGTGGAGTGTGGCGCTTGCAACACTAGAGTTGTTGGTTTGATTCCTGCTTGGGCCAACCGCAGGAAGATGTTTTGCGTTGGTGGTGCTGGGGAGTATTTTTGTCCACTCATACAGGAGTAATAAAGTCCTAGTTCACACAGGAGTAATATACATTTGTGAAGAATTGTATTTAAAATATATATATATACATTATATTATTTTATATTTTTTTCAATTTATGATGGGTGCTGCTGCACCCTCAGCACCCCTACTTCCCGAGGCTATGCCTAGCGATAACCTCTGCTGAGGCTGTTATGGTTTTCAGGGGAAATGGAAAGAGAGCCTGTGATGTGACTTCCACTTTTGGACGTTAACAAGGCGACTCTCCATTTAAACTCCTCCTCCACATTTACTGGGTTGGTTGAACAGTGCAGAAGAGAACCTCCCCCCACAGTTTGTTTTCTTCTTGTCAAGACCAGTATGTAGGGGATCTAGTTTCAGGCGTTTCTTTTACTCCTGCTACGTTTGATTAGCCTAGCGGTTAGAGTGTTGAGCCAGTAACCGAAAGGTCGCTAGTTCGTAATCCCTGAGCCGACAAGGTGAAAATCTGTTGAAGTGCTCTTGACCAAGTCACTTAACTCTAATTGCTCCAGGGTTGCCATTAATGGCAGACCTGGCCGTGACCCTACTCTCCCAGGGAGTGTAGGGATATGTAAAAAACATGGTTTTCCAATTCACATTTGTAGTAATATACACTTGTACAAATATAAGCACCCACCAAATTATTATTAATAACCATACAAAAAATGTCAGTCACTTTAGATTATTTACAGTATATAGTATTACTACTTTATTAATACACACAGTGACCTTTAGCACTGATACACGGCTGCTGACTCCTATGCGGCGTCTAGGAGTCAGCCATGTATCAGGGCTAAGTGGAACAGACACACTACTGATCCTATGATGAAATCCTAATGACATCAACAATATAAAATTGGACCCCAACTGGGACCAAATTAAATGCTGAGAATAGACAGCCTATCATATTGTAGATACACACCTGTCTTTACCATTATAAATAAACAAAGTGCTAACTTTAGTAAGCACTGATGTGATCTCACAGAATGGCATTCACAGTCTCTCATAGCTGGGTTGAGCTGAAAGATCCGTCCCCCGTCGCTTGTTAATACACAACTTGTTTAGAGTTTGGGACACTGGGGAGGCAAATATAGTGATTGCATAATTTACACATTCACCAGAAATGGGAGTTTTTTATTTCTAGTGGCCTTTTTCTAGTGACCACCTCAGAGTGTTCCTCAATGGGAAGAAAATATCTAATCACAACACAATATTGTTCTTCTCTTCTCTATGACTTTATTTGTGTCTTTGGCTCTAGTTTATAAATAATACCAAGTACAACACCAAGTCTCAATCTAAGATGAGCAAAGGGATGGTAGATATGCAGTGTTCAATCACAGGAACATAGTTATTCAATGGAAGAAGAAGTCCACCAGACAGGACTCAGTGACCCACTACTGTAGCAGGCCAGAGTCTGAATCATCACTGCATTCATTAAGTTAGCTTTGCCACTTAGGAAGTAATACTGTTTGGACAGCAATCTAGATTCCCTCGGAGCTTGTTGATAAGCTGAGCTCCTAATACAACTGGCACCGTCTGCAGTTCACTCACTATGCTGGACTTTCATTAGCTCCCGTCCAGACCTAAGCCCTGCACAGATGTCATACTCTGTTCGCCAACAATTCCAGAGCTCTCTCTCTCTGCATCTCTCAGTGTGTGTGTGTGTGTGTGTGTGTGTGTGTGTGTGTGTGTGTGTGTGTGTGTGTGTGTGTGTGTGTGTGCGTGTGTGTGTGTGCATGAGTAAGGTTCAGAGGCAGCTGTTGGCCATAAAACTACAGACGCTGTCACTCTGTCTTTGCCTCACATTAACCCCAACACAAACACTACAATACAACCACAATCAAACATCCTTGACTCTTAACCTTTCATAACAAATCTCTACCTGTCCACTGTAGAGGCATGCAGAGCAGACATAAATACACACAGAGATAGTGGGGGAAAAGTATTGGAAGTTTCTAGTAAACACTGGGGGCAATAGCAAAGATAGTTCCTTCGCACATTGAAATACCATATAAATGTCACTTTCATAAAATTGCTATGTAAAAATGGGATAAAGTGTGTGTGATGTTTTGCCAATCCGCCTGAAGAATGAGAATATGGTATGTGTGATCGAGAAAGACATAATACATTATGCTAACTTTATGAATTAAAGAATCATAGTGTTTACTATAGTAAATAATCTCTTCATACCATCCTACTAGAGGATGTATATGGTAAGATAAAAGAGCCAAATAAGGCTATATCCATCCCATCCAAAATAGAAAATAGAGCATAACTCACTTCCTGAAAAGTTTCTGGTCCATCATGACTGTTCCGGCAGATTCCCGCATTGACTGGCGCAGCTGATGCATACAGTCCCTCAGCCTGGGATCAGATGTCCACAAACCTGTGCTCCTCAACGCCTGGAGGAAGGAGAGACGAACATTTAGAGAACGAGAGTGAGATAGATTTTTAGCCAAACTCCTGTGTCACTGTTCCCTGTCATGCCAAACACATACAGCATAGCATAACAATAAATAACAGATCTCCCTCCTCCAAACTGAGATCAATCCAAGGTCAAAGCAGATGGCATCTGTGTAGTAGTAGTTCTTTAAAGGTGTGAATGATGTAAGAATACCAAGCTTTGCATCATTCTGAAATACAAGATTAAACAGGGCATACATACTATACTCTGAATGCTCTGGTTGAGGTACAACTTTGTGTCGTTCAACTGCTTGAGAATGCAGTGTCCAGATACAGTAGTTATTTTTCATATCATATACTCCCTTACCTCTGTGACTAACCACTAGAAATTCCTGCGCATCTACCCAACCCCAGTCTATCCTTAGTGGTGGAGAGATTGGCAGACCTGGGGTTTGAACCCCTGCTTCCAGGGGCAAGGTGTAGTCCAGAATTGTCAGTGTTGCCCACCACGGGACCAAACTCCATCACCCCATCCCTGTGTTACAGCCATCTAAAAGCTATGACCAGTGTTTCTGTGATACAATGTTAAAATGCTATGTTGATGAAGACACAAAGGTCATAAGACAATGTCCACTGTAGTTCCTCGGACAAAGCGAAAGCCACGTGAACCCAGGGGAGTAAATGGTCACAGGTCTGAGCCAATGGCCTGTCAAATATCACGCTGTGCCCCAACACCACCCAGTCTTTTAATAGACCCCTGTACCCTATACTGTTAAGTATTAATTTGAGTATGCATATGAGAGGCACCAAGCAAGGGTCTGAAGGTGTGAATTATGGTGTAAAAGCACTGGGAGTGGTCGTGGACACTGGACACAGAGTTTCTTCACACATCGTAAAATGACTGTGGGTCAGTGTGCGTGCAACTATGGATGAATGTGCTTCTATGACATTCTCACCAACTGAGCTACGACTTCTGTGATGTTCTTCTCGACTCATGTGACCAACATTCCAGAGGTCCTTAGGCTATTGTTGCTTGGAAATGGCTGGTGGTCATTGATGAGGTAAACAAAGTTGTTAACACCTAGCTTGAACTCTGTTTCATTTGTGAGGTGATGTCAGAGCAGTTCAACCACCGCCTTTTTAATCAGCTTATACTGAGTTATCATTGTTTAAGACGTCAATCATTTTGGGGTTTAAGAGGATTCACTTCTAGCCTCGACGACGAGGCTACACCTGTCTATTAGTCATAAAGTTATACAAGGCGTTTCCTCAACACTTTTAAAACCTGAGCCTGAACTGGGCAGGTGACATGGTGTGATGAATTCCTGCCTGGCTCGTCTTACACTCTCTGGGGTTTGATCGGTATGCATTTAGCTCAAGTGAAAACAACAAGGCCAAAGGTCTCTTTAGGAACTAGAATGTGTTGTGGTACAGGCAGTACTGTGTCAACTTTAAAAGGACGTCACGGAAAGTCAAGGGAACTGTCAATACAATCAGAAAAAAGGGCATTCCAGATTTTTAAAAAGGTTAAATAACCAGAAAAAAACTCTGTACTGTATATAGGTTAGGTGTTGTATGGTGTCGCACAGTGAGAGAGGACGTGATTAGATGGAGACTCACAGAGACGAACTGAGAGACAGAGATCATCTCTTTGCCCTCTGTGATGGTGTAGAAGAGAAGGTCCATCCCAGAGATCAAGCTGTTCCTGTGAAGACCAGACAGCACAGTGCATGCACCATGTCACAATACTAGTGTAGGTCTTACAGGGACATTCTTAAAGATCACCACTGCATACACGTTTTACACTGTGTTTTGATTATTGACTAATCTGTAGAACTTTTCTCAAGACATACTGTACATGTGCAAAAGAGCACTTAATCATTGACAACTGTGTATGAACAAATGTTCTATGTTTTTCTTTTCACCCCAGCACCAAAAGGAGAGTGTAGTAGAGTGTGTAGTATAGTGTAGGCCTAGTGTAGTGTAGTGTAGTGTAGGCCTAGTGTAGTGTAGTGTAGTGTAGTGTAGGCCTAGTGTAGTGTAGGCCTAGTGTAGTGTAGTGTAGTGTAGTGTAGTGTAGGCCTAGTGTAGTGTAGTGTAGTGTAGTATAGTGTAGTGTAGTGTAGGCCTAGTGTAGTGTAGTGTAGTGTAGTGTAGTGTAGTGTAGGCCTAGTGTAGTGTAGTATAGTGTAGTGTAGTGTAGTGTAGGCCTAGTGTAGTGTAGTGTAGGCCTAGTGTAGTGTAGTATAGTGTAGTGTAGTGTAGTGTAGGCCTAGTGTAGTGTAGTGTAGTGTAGTGTAGTGTAGGCCTAGTGTAGTGTAGTGTAGGCCTAGTGTAGTGTAGTATAGTGTAGTGTAGTGTAGGCCTAGTGTAGTGTAGTGTAGTGTAGTGTAGTGTAGTGTAGGCCTAGTGTAGTGTAGTATAGTGTAGTGTAGTGTAGTGTAGGCCTAGTGTAGTGTAGTGTAGTGTAGTGTAGGCCTAGTGTAGTGTAGTGTAGGCCTAGTGTAGTGTAGTATAGTGTAGGCCTAGTGTAGTGTAGTGTAGGCCTAGTGTAGTGTAGTGTAGTGTAGTGTAGTGTAGGCCTAGTGTAGTGTAGGCCTAGTGTAGTGTAGTGTAAGTGTAGTGTAGTGTAGTGTAGGACTAGTGTAGTGTAGTGTAGGCCTAGTGTAGTGTAGTGTAGTGTAGTGTGGTGTAGTGTAGTGTAGTGTAGTGTAGGCCTAGTGTAGTGTAGTGTAGTGTAGTGTAGTGTAGGCCTAGGCCTAGTGTAGTGTAGTGTAGTGTAGGCCTAGTAATAAATAATAATAATAATATGCCATTTAGCAGACGCTTTTATCCAAAGCGACTTACAGTCATGCGTGCATACATTTTTGTGTATGGGTGGTCCCGGGGATCGAACCCACTACCTTGGCGTTACAAGCGCCGTGCTCTACCAGTTGAGCTACAGAGGACCTATACACTAGGCCTACACTACACTACACTACACTACACTACACTACACTACACTACACTACACTACACTACGCCTACACTACACTACACTACACTACACTACACTACACTACACTACACCTAGTGTAGTGTAGTGTAGTGTAGTGTAGTGTAGTGTAGTGTAGTGTGGTGTAGTGTAGTGTAGTGTAAGTGTAGTGTAGTGTAGTGTAGTGTAGGCCTAGTGTAGTGTAGTGTAGTGTAGTGTAGGCCTAGTGTAGTGTAGTGTGGTGTAGTGTAGTGTAGTGTAGTGTAGTGTAGTGTAGTGTAGTGTAGTGTAGGCCTAGTGTAGTGTAGTGTAGTGTAGGCCTAGTGTAGTGTAGTGTAGTGTAGGCCTAGTGTAGTGTAGTGTAGTGTAGGCCTAGTGTAGTGTAGTGTAGTGTAGGCCTAGTGTAGTGTGGTGTAGTGTAGTGTAGTGTAGTGTAGTGTAAGTGTAGTGTAGTGTAGTGTAGGCCTAGTGTAGTGTAGTGTAGGCCTAGTGTAGTGTAGTGTAGTGTAGGCCTAGTGTAGTGTAGTGTAGTGTAGTGTAGTGTAGTGTAGTGTAGTGTAGGCCTAGTGTAGTGTAGGCCTAGTGTAGTGTAGTTTACACTCTTAGAAAAAAGGGTTCGGAAATGTATTTTTTTCGGCTGTCCCCATTGGAGAACCCTTTCTGGTTCCAGGTAGAATCCTTTTTGGTTCCAGGTAGAACTATTTTGGGTTCCATGTAGAACCCTCTAGGGTTCTACCTGGAACCAAAAGGGTTTTACCTGGAACCAAAAAGGGTTTCTTAAAGGGTTCTCCTATGGGGACCGCCAAAGAACCCTTTTAGGTTCTAGATAGCACCTTTCCTTTCTAAGAGTGTAGTGTAGTGTAGCCTATAGTAGTGTAGCCTATAGTAGTGTAGCGTAGGCCTAGTGTAGTGTAGTGTGCTGTAGTGTAGTGTAGTGTATAGTAGTGTAGTTCATGTTAATATCTGCTTTCAAACCAATTCCACTGACTACTCAGCTCGAAGTTCTTAAATGTAGTCTATGATGAAATTAGTTTTCGACTGGGCCTATTTGTTACCCTTGTTTGCATTGAGTAGCCTATAATTGGGAATTAAATGTCCACTTCGTCTCCAAAACAAACTATCTGAAGATAAAAGTCTAATTTCATGTTCTGTAGACAGCCTAACTTGAATACAAAATCAGTAACTCATTATTAGGATGTCAACAATATAATTTAACTCTGAGACAACTTGTTACAACTTTCTAACTACAGGTAACTGCCAAAATAAAGGAAACACCAACATAAAGTGTCTTAATAGGGCGTTGGGCCACCACGAGCCAGAACAGCTTCAATGCATCTTGCCATATATTCTATAAGTGTCTGGAACTCTATCGGAGGGATGCGACACCATTTTTCCACAAGAAATTCCATAATTCTGTGTTTTGTTGATGGTGGTGGAAAACGCTGTCTCAGGTGCCGCTCCAGAATCTCCCATAAGTGTTCAATTGGGTTGAGATCTGGTGATTGAGATGGCTATGGCATATGGTTTACATCGTTTGCATGCTCCTCAAACCATTTAGTGACCACTGTGCCCTGTGGATGGGGGCATTGTAATTATATGTGGGCATAGCCATGGTAGGCAAAATAATGGCCACAATAATGGCCAGCCCAGCCTTTTATACATGACCCTAAGCACGATGGGATGTTAATTGCTTCATTAACTCAGGAACCACATCTTTGTGGAAGCACCTGCTTTCAATACGTTGTATCCCTCATTTACTCAAGTGTTTCCTTTATTTTGGCAGTTACCTGTATATACTGTACATATTCCCTTATTGGTAGATAATGTGACTGAGTAAGTATTTACCTGCACTCAGCTTGGTCCAAATCATTGACAGCTTGATGATGTTGCTTACTGTTGTGGTGCAGTGCTGCACTCGTGCAGAACAGCTGAAAGGGTTGCTGGCTCCTGGATAAAACATTGCTGTCACTCCCAACTAGTGCGGAGTTGACAGCATGTTTAAGCAGTTGTAAAACTCCCGCATTAGTAGTACGCAGACGTTTAAGACAATGCATTATTAAAGGGTGGATCGCAACCAAAATAAATATATCGCTGGGTTAAGTTAACAAAGTTAGAATATAATAAAAACTGTAGAGACATCAGATCTGTATCCAGTGCTTCGTTCCTCGGAGGCTTTATATCAGTTGTTATGCATGCGAGCGCAACTAAGGACATGATACTGTCGCGTGGGGGGTGGAGTTGTGACTGGCAGAAGTTGGTCGACAGATGAAATGGGCCAGTGCCCAATGACAGCTGAATCCAGACCGGGAAGAGCGTGAGACATGTACGATCCATGGACCAGGTATGATTTCAATGACGTATTGAGTGGTGAGGGGCACATTACAAATCTACTTTTAGGCTACTTTTCTTCTGAGCAGTATCTATGGAAAACATTGCCAAAACCTTTAAAAGCCTTGCTATGTAGGATGTAATATTATGTAACCTTGTTTGTTGTTCACAACTGTTGAACCTGTAAATAAATGTGAATATATAAATTATACTATTATCCACAATTATTTGAATTCAACTGCTTACAATTTGATAGCCACATTGGCTATAGTGAAATGAAGGCTACCAATAAGGCGCAGAGATGGCATTGGGAATTTTCTAATAATTTGTAGCTTGTGTAGCGACACCATATGGTAGTGTATCACACTACATGTGGGCCTACTATTAGCTCGTAGCCTACTATGCCATAGTCTATGCCCCATCATCTGTGTAGTGATGACATTAGCGGACATTTTTACTTGTTATGTTTGCATATCATCATATTACATTCATATGAACATTATTATAATCCCCCTTTACACAAAGCGGTTTGCTACTACACTGTAATTACACTGTAATAGAGGTCTGCGCAGGACTGATTTTTTGGTACAGTGCTGCTCGCTCCCGCGAGATTTCATACCGCATCCGCCCGCTCCCCAGGTTTTTGCCGGCATCCCACCTGCTCCCGCTAGATCTCATCCAGCTCCTGCCCAGTCCCGCAATGTTAAAATTACACATCTTCAAAACCACATGCATTATAATGTGCAATGAATGCATGATTTCATAAGACAAAGTATTTGTATTAAAACAAACTCGAGTGTAAACAAACACATTTGAAGCAGCCCAGACAAACAGTCTCTGCAAGACAGAATATTAAAAAAAAAGTAGGAACGAGTTCACCTTGTAAACTTTCCGATTCCAAAATAATCTCAACTCGAACTGTCAGTAAAATAAAGGAAAGGCAACACAGGCTATTGATAGGCTGACTAGTGACCAATCATAATAGCCATTATTTCATTACCTTTAGAAAATGATTAACAACATAGTTTCCAGTGAGAACTGCAAGCTGACAATTGCTTTTATAATTGCTTTTATAATTAATCACAAGTGACCACATAAACTCAATCACATCGGAGAATTGTTTTTGCCACCACTACTGTTTGAAGCAGGCGCGCGAGCCGGTTGTGTAACTTGAGCCCCAGTTAGAGGCTGGGAGAGGGTAGGGACACAAGCAGCCAGAATGACAGAGAGTGATTAATGTGATATATAAGTGATTTTATAACAATTCACAGCGCATTTAAAATGACGATATGACCATTATGAAATCATATTTTAATTCCGAATGTGTGGTTCTGACCGCCCTCTGCAGCATGAACCATTCTGACCAAGCCACACACTTCTCTGTCGGGATCCCGCGGTAATGAAGGGCCCTACACTGTAACTACCGCTGTAGCTACCATGTAAGTATTGGTGTCGGTACACGTGATGAAATGGACCAAATTATCAAATGATACCCTTACATTTCATGTTCAATTAAATCTAGGCCTACATCAACCTTGTAGTTAGTGTGGTTATCTGTATGGAGCTTATAGCCAACTTCTGATATAGATTTATGGATTTAAATTACATTCCATGTTTAAAATAACAACCTGTCCCTATTTGCCCTATAATACCCTTTCAAATCCATAACCTTGAAAAACAGTAAACACACAATCATTTTTAGATCAGTAGGGCAGGGCAGTAGGCGGTTTTAATTTCCAGGCCGCGGCAACTCCATAATAATAATAATTTTGTGGGTGCTTATATTTGTCCTATTTCACACATGTATAAGTGTTCATGTTACCCCATAATAAACTAGTAAGACCTGTTCTGCTGTCTGTTTACATCCCTGCCTGTAGGTGTCACACTCACTCCAGGTCTCAGGTCAGGGTTGATTGCCACTGTCTGTGTGTCTATTGTATCCACGAGAGGACATCTCTCAGGGGTCTGTCACACACACACACACACACACACACACACACACACACACACACACACACACACACACACACACACACACACACACACAGTGTTCCTACCCACAAGACTTTGAGTGAAGGGACTGGCTTCCTGTCTTGTACTTCAGTCTGTCTGGGCAGCCTGCCCACGCATCACTGCTCACCTCCCACTGGGCACAGACTTCAGTTCAATGTCTAGTTTTGATTTACATTTGGCTGAGTTGTCAACTAACGTGAACTCAACGTGAAATCAACCAAAAATGTCACCCTGTCATTGAATTTAGGTTAAAAGTTCAGTGAAAAAAAGACGAAATTCCCTTATGTTGATGACTTTTTGGAAATCCAATCAGTTTTCCACGTTGATTCAACGTCATCACATTGAATTTTTGGTTGAAATGACATGGAAACAATGTTGATTCAACCGGTTTTTGCCCAGTGGGCTCTCTGTACCTCTCGGATCCTTCATGTGCTCAGTATTTGTGTACAACACACTAACAGACCTTTTCTTCAGCATGATCAACACACTGTTGTAGAATAGCCTCTCTTGGGAAATGATTTGACTGGTTAAGCCATTACGGGCTACTAGAGTAAACATAAGATAATAGGAACCTACACAGGTGCATTTATAAACTTTTTCTCAAATCTTTAAACAGTTACCTTATTGGATATCTATCTCTAATGTAATATGAAAAACCTAATTAAGGAGAGGATCATCATAAATTGGTGGATTACATTTACCAAGATTCTAACAAGAGGAGCTCACTTCAAGGCACTTTGCATTCAGGAGACATGATTGTTGTCATGCAGACAGTCAAGGCCCCCAATGGTCCCCAGACTCCCCACCCATCAGTCCTCGTAGTTGAAAAGTTCCTGCACACACCCGAGTGGCGCAGTGGTCTAAGGCACTGCATTGCAGTGCTAGCTGTGCCACTAGAGATCCTGGTTCGAATCCAGGCTCTGTCGTAGCCGGCTGTGACCGGGAGACCCATGGGGAGGCGCACAAGTTGTCCAGGGCAGGGGAGGGAATGGCTGGCAGGGATGTAGCTCAGTTGATAGAGCATGGCGTTTGCAACGCCAGGGTTGTGGGTTCGTTTCCCACGGGGGGCCAGTATGAAAAAAATAATGTATGCACTAACTGTAAGTCGCTCTGGATAAGAGCATCTGCTAAATGACTAAAATGTAAATTATATTATATTACATGAGTTTTAGACCGTATAGGCTGTACTGCCGATAACCGTTCAGACTCTGCCACTCTCCTCCTGGTGGGTAGAATGCTATGGTATCCACTTCCAGTCCAGATTGACTCTAAGAGGGGACATAATATTACCTCCATTCCCAAATAAACGAGGCCTCATTCGGCGCTGGTGGAGCCTTTGGATTTGCCTCCGTAGGCATGCGACCTCCAAAAGGGTCACATGCTAACCCATGGTCTCCCTGCACTACCTCTGCCGGTTGTAGCTTCTCTGTTTTCAGGAGAAAATGTTTTCCATTCCTCGGCCCATGAATGCCAGCTTTGTCCCCCCAGCCTCCATCTTGTGTAAGAAAGCCCCCATGCCCCGCTCTCCATGCCTGCACAAACTTCACCTCCCCCTTCACCGTCTCACACAGGAAAATAAACATACTCGGAGGAGCCTGCTGCTTTGAGTCGGCCTCAGTAGTCTGTCAGCCTGGATAAAGCCCTGGAGCTTAGAAGAACCCAAAATGGACGGTCAGTTTGGAAGAGTTGAAGGTCGGTGATGCTGTATTTGGGCAGAAATATGAGGTCAAAAAGTAATCCAGTGAAATATAGTAGTTAACAGATTCACCTAAAAAGTCACCATGTTTTTTCTTTATCAGAAAGTGTTAAACACAACATGCAGTGGGCCTTTGCCTAAGGCTACAGTGGCCAGCTAAATGGGCAGCTTGATTGAGATGACGAGGAAACAATGTGAAGAACCATACTCATGATATCCTGGATTTAGGAGAAACTGCTATAGATTTCTGTTGGGTCCAAAGCTTGTCTGGGATTCCTTTAGCAGTTCAGAGTGTCTCAAATAGTGGTATCTACGTGGCTAATAGCAATGGACGATTTCACACAAGCACATTTCAGAGAGTGCACACGACCCTAAAACACAACTACTTCATGAAGTGCTAAAGACGAGATAAAAGAGGAGTGTTTTGCCCACAGTCTCCAATTACGCTGTTGTTCTCTGAGGAAGAGGGGATGTTGTTTGTTTTTCTGACCCTCCCTAAACCCTCTTGGGCAAGAGGTATGCCTTTCTTGCTTTGCACCGCAGAAGGTTAGAATGATGTTGAAAAAAAGCCAGAGATGAAAAAAAGTGTCAGTGACACCTTCATTTGATGCTTTTCCTTTCCGAAGGGAATTTTTACTTTCCAATCTCAACATATCCCCCCGCTTTCAACTTTAGATTACTTGTTAGGCGTTCATTTGATATTGGTCATAGCGAGAGCAAAATTAGAATTGTGAGTGGTGAAACAAAACTCTCTAATTAGAGAATGTTAAATGCTAAAAAAAGTACACAGCCCATTAATCCATCTACCACCCAGCGTGAATGGAATACCCACTCTTTGCCAAATTTACTCTCTCCCACATTCCTCCACATAGTGACACACGGACGTACAGGCCTGGCAGTGCACTCACACACACACATTTACATTTTAGTAATTTAGCAGACATTCTTATCTAGAGCGACACACACACACACACACACACACACACACACACACGCCTGGCAGACACCAACAGAATGGTAACTACGTAAAAACTGAAGCTTTGTTGTGCCATGCCAGACCATGATGAGTGAAAACTAAATGACTCATCATAAAACATTCATGCAATATATTCCCAGTAGTGGAGCTCAAACAGATACAAATACATGCCAAACCCAAGCTCTTCTAAATGGTGACTGGACAGTGGATGGTCAGAGCTAGAGTAGTCAGTCAGTTCTACCAGACTTCCACTAGAGGAAGTTTTTTCACCAAGACATCTTCACACCAGAGATGTGCACTGACATCCAAGTATTCTCCTCATTCTCCTCAGCAGAAGTTAAGAGTTCCTCCAGTTGAACACAGTGCAATTGTACAGTGTTGAAAAAATAAATAACCCTTGTATCTGATCACCTTTCTGGTCCCATGGTTTCTGGTAATCTATTATTTGGGTAACTTATCCAACTTTCAAAATGCACCATTTACGAAATTATAATAGAAAAGGACACAATAAGTAAGATATTTTATAGACCGAGAATGTACTTGCATACAGGCCCTGTCCAGATACCGCTCCCCTGCTCTCAGTGTACTTAGCAAACCACAGCCACGCCTCCACAGCGGTCACTGTGCCGAAACCTAGACACCCTCTAGACCCCTGGAGCCTCTGTGCAGCTCGTACAGTCCTGAAAGATCAACCCCCCTCCCTCTCCTTCCGTCACCACCACCCCTTCCCATACCCCCCTAACCCCAACCCCTCCATCCTCCTACTTTCCCCACCCTTCCTCAACCCCCCATCCTCACCAGGCAGCTATCCCCACTGCCCTGCCATCTCGCAGCATTCCGTGGGCCCTGCACACAGAGGCCTATTGTGTGCTCAGGGAGATGGAGGCAGCGTACAGTTAGGGGAAACAGAGAAATAGAATGTCTAGAATGGACAGGCTTTTCTATCACAGGTTTAGTTCTCTGGATGGACCTAGGCGACCAGTGTGGTGGCACAGTTGAATTGACCCATTGTTGTAATCTAAAGGTATAGAATAGTTGGCCTACATTGAGAAATGCAGCAGTGTGTATCAGTAAAACTGAACATTCCAAATAAGTCCCCAAAATGGCCGTCTAGTAGGCAAACAGTTGAACGATGCCTTCAGTGCAGATTGCAGTGCTATATATTCCAGTTCAATGTTAGGTACTTCTGATTCCCCATCATCATGATCACCTTTAAGATGCAGTGGACAGAAGCAAGAATTCCATATTCCCTTCGAGCCCTCTTCTCTTTCATTCCCAATCTCTCATTTTCTCCTACAATGTTTATCTTAGAAATCTGCCACTGTCATCTGAGTTACCACCTCTGTAGTCTTTATCAACCTCCTTACATTTTAGTCATTTAGCAGACGCTCTTATCCAGAGCGACTTACAGTTAGTGAGTGCATACATGTTTGTTTTTTTCATACTGGCCCCCCGTGGGAAACAAACCCACAACCCTGACGTTGCAAGCGCCATGCTCTACCAACTGAGCTACATGGGACCTTCTATGGTAACAGTAATGTGAGGATGTGGATTGGAATCTGAGAGGAAGAAAACCTCTGAATAGCGTTGATGGGATATTAAGTGATTGAGGGATCCCGGAATAGGTGGACCACCACCTATGTATGATTGAAAACAGCTGCATTTATCATAAAACCCTGCTATGAAGTAAGAAGTGATCACTACCTCCATACCTTATCAGTTTCTATCAAACAATTTACTATAATTAATTTACAATTACTAGAGTAATTACTGAATTACTACAAAGGTATAAGAACAATTTAATGTATAATTTTATACTTTTTATGCTACTTGACCCGTAGCACTCACGTCTGTAGCCATGAAGTGCTTTGAAAGGCTGGTCATGGCTCACATCAAAACCATTATCCTAGAAACCCCAGACACTCCAATTTGCATACCGCCCCAACAGATCCACAGATGATGCAATCTCTATTGCACTCCACACTGCCCTTTCCCACCTGGACAAGAGGAACACCTACGTGAGGATGCTATTCATTGACTACAGCTCTGCGTTCAACACCATAGTGCCCTCAAAACTCATCACTAAGCTAAGAACCCTGGGACTAAATACCTCCCTCTGCAACTGGATCCTGGACTTCCTGACGGGCCCAGGTGGTAAGGGTAGGTAACAACACATCTGCCACGCTGATCCTCAACACGGGGGCCCCTCAGGGGTGCGTGCGCAGTCCCCTCCTGTACTCCCTGTTCACCCATGACTGCATGGCCAGGCACGACTCCAACACCATCATTATGTTTGCCGACGACACAACAGTGGTAGGCCTGATCACCGACAACGATGAGACAGCCTATAGGGAGGAGGTCAGAGACCTGGCCGCGTGGTGCCAGGATAACAACCTCTCCCTCAACGTGATCAAGACAAAGGAGATGATTGTGGACTACAGGAAAAAAAAGAGGACTGAGCACACCCCCTTTCTCATCGACGGGGCTGTAGTGGAACAGGTTGAGAGCTTCAAGTTCCTTGGTGTCCACATCATGGTCCAAACACACCAAGACAGTCATGAAGAGGGCACGACAAAGCCTATTCCCCCTCAGGAGACTGAAAAGATTTGACATGGGTCCCCAGATCCTCAAAAAGTTCTACAGCTGCACCATCGAGAGCATCCTGACTGGTTGCATCACTGCCTGGAATGGCAACTGCTCAGCCTCCGACCCCAAGGCACTACCGAGGGTAGTGCGTACGGCCCAGTACATCACTGGGGCCAAGCTTCCTGCCATCCAGGACCTCTATACCAGGTGGTGTCAGAGGAAGGCCCTAAAAATGGTCAAAGACTCCAACCACCCTAGTCATAGACTGTTCTCTCTGATACTGCATGGCAAGCGGTACCGGAGCATCAAGTCTAGGTCCAAAAGGCTTCTTAATAGCTTCTACCCCCAAGCCATAAGACTCCTGAACAGCTAATCATGGCCACCCGGACTATTTGCATTGTCCCCCCCACCCCACCCCACCCCACCCCCTCTTTCACGCTGCTGCTACTCTGGTTATTATCTATGCATAGTCACTTTAACTCTACACACATGTACAGTGAGGGAAAAAAGTATTTGATCCCCTGCTGATTTTGTACGTTTGCCCACTGACAAAGACATGATCAGACTATAATTTTTAATGTTAGGTTTATTTGAACAGTGAGAGACAGAATAACAACAAAAAAATCCAGAAAAACGCATGTCAAAAATGTTATAAATTGATTTGCATTCGTAATCACAGAGGTCAGATCTTTCTTGTAGTTGGCCACCAGGTTTGCACACATCTCAGGAGGGATTTTGTCCCACTCCTCTTTGCAGATCTTCTCCAAGTCATTAAGGTTTTGAGCCTGACGTTTGGCAACTCAAACCTTCAGCTCCCTCCACAGTTTTTCTATGGGATTAAGGTCTGGAGACTGGCTAGGCCACTCCAGGACCTTAATGTGCTTCCTCTTGAGCCACTTTGTTGCCTTGGCCGTGTGTTTTGGGTCATTGTCATGCTGGAATACCCATCCACGACCCATTTTCAATGCCCTGGCTGAGGGAAGGAGGTTCTCATCCAAGATTTGACGGTACATGGCCCCGTCCATCGTCCCTTTGATGTGGTGAAGTTGTCCTGTCCCCTTAGCAGAAAAACACCCCCAAAGCATAATGTTTCCACCTCCATGTTTGACGGTGGGGATGGTGTTCTTGGGGTCATAGGCAGCATTCCTCCTTCTCCAAACACGGCGAGTTGAGTTGATGCCAAAGAGCTCAATTTTGGTCTCATCTGACCACAACACTTTCACCCAATTCTCCTCTGAATCATTCAGATGTTCATTGGCAAACTTCAGAAGGGCCTGTATATGTGCTTTCTTGAGCAGGGGGACCTTGCGGGCGCTGCAGGATTTCAGTCCTTCACGGCGTAGTGTGTTACCAATTGTTTTCTTGGTGACCATGGTCCTAGCTGCCTTGAGATCATTGACAAGATCCTCCCGTGTAGTTCTGGGCTGATTCCTCACCGTTCTCATGATCATTGCAACTCCACGAGGTGAGATCTTGCATGGAGCCCCAGGCAGAGGGAGATTGACAGTTCTTTTGTGTTTCTTCCATTTGCGAATAATCGCACCAACTGTTGTCACCTTCTCACCAAGCTGCTTGGCGATGGTCTTGTAGCCCATTCCAGCCTTGTGTAGGTCTACAATCTTGTCCCTGACATCCTTGGAGAGCTCTTTGGTCTTGGCCATGGTGGAGAGTTTGGAATCTGATTGATTGATTGCTTCTGTGGACAGGTGTCTTTTATACAGGTAACAAGCTGAGATTAGGAGCACTCCCTTTAAGAGTGTGCTCCTAATCTCAGCTCGTTACCTGTATAAAAGACACCTGGGAGCCAGAAATCTTTCTGATTGAGAGGGGGTCAAATACTTATTTCCCTCATTAAAATGCAAATCAATTTATAACATTTTTGACATGCGTTTTTCTGGATTTTGTTGTTGTTATTCTGTCTCTCACTGTTCAAATAAACCTACCATTAAAATTATAGACTGATCATTTCTTTGTCAGTGGGCAAACATACAAAATCAGCAGGGGATCAAATACTTTTTTCCCTCACTGTACATATTACCTCGACTATATTTTACATAACAAATTTTTTCTTAAAACTGCATTGTTGGTTAAGGGCTTGTAAGTAAGCATTTCACTGTAAGGTCTACACCTGTTGTATTCGGCGCATGTGGCAAATAAAATTTGATTTGATTTGATTTCATATAATGAGATATATTGCAAGCAAAGGGAAATCCCATTATCTATTCAAGTAGAATAAATGTGCTTTGGGGCTATACACCTTTTTTTCTCTAAAGATTGGCCCTTAAATCAAGACACCTTCCCCTTAAACCAATGCTGACCCTCCATCTTCATTCATGTAACCAGGCCTTTGACCTGACTTGACCTGGTAAACTGGGAATGTGTTATGGAGAAGGAGAGTGTGCTGTGGTCTATTGTCTCAATAGAACATATTGTAGCAACCTTAACCCAACACCTAGTGACCTCGTCAAGATGTTCGGACCTCTTGGCGTAACGATTAAAGTGTTGGCTTGACAGTCACTGGACCCGGATTTGAGTCCCGGTTGGGACTACCCCCCAAATTCACTACAATATTATTGGTTCAGCTGGGACAGGCACTTTAAATTCCAGAGAGATTAATGTGAACTGGACTTTGCTGGGGTCATCGGCAAATTGGGCATCCTTGATGGTCATTTAAAACAAAGCTAATCTCTCTGACAGACATTCAGAGCTAGCTGCTCGCTATAGTTGCTTCAAGAATAGACAATAGCATGGTCAGAAATGAGGATGGTATTGGACAATATGCTTCCTATGCTCTTACATAACAACTGATTTCCGATCAACTCTCCCTTCCCCAATCCTAACCTTAACCAATATTCACTAAACAATAAAACTGTCCCTGGATCAGTTGTTACAGTAAGAGCAGAAAGTGACCCAGGGTGAGATGGATGGAGGGTTCAGGCTCTTTCTTCCCTGTATGAGTAATGAGGGGGCTCTCTATTAGGTCATGATCCTGGAAGGACTGTGCCTTTCGACTCAACAAAGACCCGCTTTCAGGCTCTCTCACCTGGCCCTATCTGCCACAGAGAGGTACATGATAAAGATCATACATACAGACATTTCATCCCCTTTCATCTCCATCCACCACTGCAGGGCTTCACAATGAAGAGAGTCTGACGTGTTATCTTGTCTCTATCAGGAATGTTATGGTTCTGGCGAAGAAGCGAACACTGCCATGGCCCATTCTGTTTGCCTGGAGGGGCTGTTGGGCATCTGAACACATTGTGGCAGGTTAGCACTACTATATCAGCAACAAGCTCCATGTATTAGTGGACATTACTGTCATGAAGGGCAATGTGGTCACAGGGCAATGACGCTGCCACCACCATGCTTCATTGTGGGGATGGTGTTCTAGGGTGATGAGAGGTGTTGGGTTTGCGCCAGACATAGCGTTTTCCTTGATGGCCAAAAAGCTCAATTTTAGTCTCATTTGACCAGAGTACCTTCTTCCATATGTTTGGGGAGTCTCCCACATGGCTTTTGGCGAACACCAAACGTGTTAGATTATTTTTCTCTTTAAGCAATGGCTTTTTTCTGGCCACTCTTCCATAAAGCCCAGCTCTGTGGAGTGTACGGCTTAAAGTGGTCCTATGGACAGATACTCCAATCTCCGCTGTGGAGCTTTGCATCTCCTTCAGGGTTATCTTTGGTCTCTTTGTTGCCTCTCTGATTAATGCCGTCCTTGTCTGTTCCGTGAGTTTTGGTGGGTGGCCCTCTCTTGGCAGGTTTGTTGTGGTGCCATATTCTTTCCATTTTTTAATAATGGATTTAATGGTGCTCTGTGGGATGTTCAAGGTTTCGGATATTTTTTTATAACCCAACCCTGATCTGTACTTCTCCACAACTTTGTCCCTGACCTGTTTGGAGAGCTCCTTGGTCTTCATGGTGCCGCTTGCTTGGTGGTGCCCCTTGCTTAGTGGTGTTGCAGACTCTGGGGCCTTTCAGAACAGGTGTATATATACTGAGATCATGTGACAGATCATGTGACACTTAGATTGCACACAAGTGGACTTTATTTAACTAATTATATGACTTCTGAAGGTTGCACCAGATCTTATTTAGGGGCTTCATAACAAAGAGGGTGAATACATATGCACGCACCACTTTTCCGTTATTAATTTATTTGTTATTTTTTTCATTCCACTTCACCAATTTGGACTATTTTGTGTATGTCCATTACATGAAATCCAAATAAAAATCCATTTAAATTACAGGTTGTAATGCAACAAAATAGGAAAAACGCCAAGGGGGATGAATACTTTTGCAAGGCACTGTACATGTAGTTCAACTAGTAATTTAACTACATTTTGCAGTAGCTTGGTGGTGGTTGAACTAAATAAAAATCTACATACTACTTTTTTTGCTAAAATAAAATATGGGTGACGTAGGCAATCATTTACTTTCTCAGCATCAGACCTGCCTGATTATCACTTGAAACATTGTTTGTTGTGTTTAATAGGATAAATTACACATTCTGTTTTACATGTGACCCCAAAGTGATCTATTCTTGCAATTTATAGTCTATGACATTTCAAATGTACATATGATAATTTTTCACGAAGTAGTTTGGATGAAGTGAACTACTTTTTCAAAGTAACTTTAGTAAAGTAAACTATTTTTCCTTGGGTAGCTTTAGTGTAGCTTAACTTCTTCCAGTGTGAAGTAATTGGTAGCTTGGTAAACAATATTTTCAGAGTAGATTCCCAACACTGTTGATGACTAGCTACAGCTCGTTATAGTTGGTTTATATATTTTGTTCACTGTTTAATTGTATTCAAGCCAACAGTATTACTGGATATTAACAACATTTACTGGAAATGCCGTCAACACGCCTACATTTTTCAGCCCTTAATATCCATTGCAAACAGTGGTGGAAGACATCTTCTTTTAACTGGTTCTCACAGCCTCATGTTAACTGGTCTTTGCCCAAAGAGGCCTCTTGTCGAAACTCTGACTGACCCTTAGTACATGGTCATTGACTGGAGTGCTCTACACACCCAGAGATTGCTTCAGGTCGTGCAATAATTAGATACCCATAAAGCCATAATCCAAGAATCTTTCTAGAATCTGACAGGTTAGATTTAGTTAATCCTCAGAGACACGCTGGCCGGTTCCAATGCCTTCAGCGCTCCCTACAGTAGTTCACACCATGGTCCACTTAATCTACCCTCAACTCCTATTGTTAGCAAAGTTTTTTTTTGTTTTTTTTACACATGTAGGTTTGTTTCAGGGCCAGAGGATGAACACCATGTTTAGTAACAAAGGTGTGTAAACAATTTTTATAATTCTTAGAGAAAGAGGCAGAGACAATTCTCTGTTCAAATGTTGAAATTTTAGGCCTACAACATTTGCCATGCACAACCAATGCTGAGTGTGAGGGCCTGTATAGGCAGACAGCTCAGCAGTTTAATTCACTTTCAGGTGTGAGTGACATGATTGACAGTCGGCTAGGCAAACCAAGTGAGGAGATCTGATTCCAACCTTCCTCTTGGGAGAATCCATGGACTTTCAAGCACTATTTCAGAGATGTGTGGGATTTAACCAGCTAACTTCAGCACAGGAGCTGATCTGTTTCTCACCTGTATGGGTCCTAGGGAGTTGACATAAATTGCAACTGTATGTGACATAATCAGAGCTACACTACCATTACCACATCAATAGTAAGTTATTCAGATCACATATTAGGTTATTGAGTTACAAATGTGTATTAATAGACCCATAAAATAGAGTTGGCTATTTTACATGCCAATAAAATGAAGCCAATGAATGAGTGTAGACCTACTCTTATCCAGTGAAGGCCTCAATGCACCTCGCCACCTGCAAACGGTAAAATCATAATTATGTTGTTGACGACTTTCTTAATAGGTCTAGGCCTACCTCAAATATTCTAATCTCCATATTGTGAAGCTGTCTATCGATATGAGTTTGGCAGGTGAGTGGCCATACACTCCATGCTATTGTAATGGGGTGTTGGGAGAGAACCAAAAAGTGTGACTTACAGGTAGCCTACCTCATCTCCACATGTCACAGGAGGAATGGGAGAGAGAGGTCCCTGGGAGAATAGAAGCTGATAGAGTGGAGGGGAGGGAGATGTGGGTTGAGTTTCAGCTCCACTGGGGGTCGGGGGGAGGACTGGTATTTTGGAATATACGAAGATTCGTAGAAGGCACAGTGGACATAAAACTGCGGTTCTTGCTCTGACGCGGTGGGTGTAAAGTGCCGTCTGGGGCCCCGCGTTGGATTCCACTTCGATTTTGGAAGGTTGACTGCATGGTTCCCTTGTAGTCTCTGGGAACACACAATTACACACCACTGAGAGAGCTGCGTCTGCTCTGTCCCATCTTTTTTCTCACCCAAGGTCCTGCATGTCTAATATTTAGACATGTTCAGCTTTGTGGATTCACGGACTGTTCTGCTACTCGTAGCATCCCAAGTTGTTTTACTATCCATTGTCAGATGTCAGGAAGAGGATGACCGTAAGTTGCATCTTTCTGTTGAATCTTCTTTTGCAAAAGTTTGGATTCTTCTGATGATCGCATTTTATCAACTCATCTTTTTCTTTTTGTACGTCTGTGGCACTACCTTGGCATTTCAACTTTACAGTTTCTGCACAATTCTCGCCTGCAAAATGAATAGGCAGAGTGTTGAATGTAAAACTGCTGCAAACAAGATATGATATACAAGATATATCAACATTGACATTGATGGAGGGGCACAAACTCAGAAAAGTATCTGTCTGTCATTGGTGGAATTGTACAATTATGAATTACAATTCTTGCAGATACAATTCAGAGATTAAATATGATTTATCTGGACTGTTATACAGTCCATGATATCAAATTAAGAAATTACTATTTAAATAATGGTATTGAATTGAACAGTATATCCTAATACTGGTTTGATTTTGACATAGTTAATAACAATATTTTAATTACATTGTAAGTGTCTGCAGATATACAGGGCCTATGCATTGAAAGAGTTGACATTCCTTTTGGGAGGATAGGTGAGGCTATCAAGGCACATCTGTGCGGGATGGAGGACTAGGTGAACAAGTGTCAGTTTGTTTCACTACTGGATATTCACTGTGGAACCCGTCGCTGCACAAGCGCTCTCTCTAGTTGTGGTGCCAGTATTTAACAGCACAAATCTATTTACATCAGACAGACACAGTGGCTCTCTTGAGATGCTTTGGCAGTTCCAGAGATTTTTATGCAATTTAGATAACTTTTACTGTTGTCCAGAGTGGCATTTACCCTCCTGAGAAAACAACATGATCAGTTCTGATTTCAAATGAATAGTTATATTGTTTAAGGTGACTATTTGTTAGAATAGAGTGATTGAAATTGCTTGAGTTTCTGGGTGGTGGCTGAAATACAGTAGATGACATAGTTCATAATTTAAAGAGACAGGGTCAGACACAGCTTGACCCCAGACTAGTAGGCTCAAAGGGTAGCAGGAAGTGAAAGGCAGTTGGTCACTTAATGAGAGAGGAGTGGGTGTTTTATGAAGAAACTATGGAACAGGATACTCTCTGTATGTTGCTAGAGAGATGGGCTATACTACATCATGCAATGTGTAATATATAATGTGCTGCTTTACAATCAACATATTCATGGCCCTGTGTTACATAGCCTCTCATTTTTCATCCATTTAGTACTTCAAATAACAGCATGTAGGGGCCACATGCCCAGTGTGCTGGTAGTTTTAAGCATTTAGTAATGAATTAGGGATCGTGTGTCCATATATATATATATCTCACCACAACTCAAAGAAAAGTTGTGGAACAACATGCCACCAACCAACCCCATCTTATGTGGGGAAAGCTTAAATGGACTACTCATGTTATATAGTATAGTTTGGTAGCAGGTACGTGCTAAGAACCACTTTCACACTAATGCAAGAAAAACAAATAGTTGTATTTAGCCTAGCAGGCCAATCCTTAGACCTTTTGCATGAAAGCTCCCCATTCTCAATTCTCCAATGTGTTTGAACTGGTGCTTGACCCAGCTATGAGATCCAGATGGAGAATTTTAGAAGGACCCCCTGTTTACTTAAGGCAGCAGCTTGTCAATTGGGCACAGTCTCCCAATGTGAGGGACTCATGCAGGTCCATTGGTCACCAGAGAGTGCAGCAGGCCTACAGGTTAAATATACTTACTCCACTGCGCGAAATACCTACTACTGGCTTTAAATGGCACTGCTAAATGTACTCTTTGTTGGTTGCATTGAAGCTGCTTCCTGCATATGATTACTGTAATCTGAATGGATGTTTTTGGTGCTTTGGCTTCTTTCTAAATCTAGCAGTTTGGGTGTAGGATAAATAAACCTGGGGGAGGCTTCCTGAGATGTGCTGCTTTATGAAAATAAACCACAGGCTGGTGGTTAGATCTTGTGAGACTGAGGCCCCCAGGTAAAACCAATGTCCCGAATCAGCACCCATCCAGACCAGTGCCTTGAAAGATCCTGTCTGCTCATGCTGCCAATCCATGTTGTAGCATTTTGAGATTAGTCTATTAGTGCTAATACCTGGATATGATGGACATATTGATGCCATACGTTTTTGATTAATTATGCTGATATGCTTCTGTCTTTAATGTGGTTGATAATTAATGATTTTGTGTGATGCTGGACATTGATGTGTGAAAACTGTTGATAGTCCCCCATTGGGGGTGGAGACTCCCTCAAGCGTTGTGTGAAGTCATGTGTGTGAGAGTGTTGTGATGCTGTGCATGTGGTGTGAATGAGGCCTCATGTTAAGCTGATAACTTGTGTCTCTCTCCCTCCTCCTCCCAACTGCCACCACTCACCTCCACCCCCGTCTCTCTGTGACCCCCACCCCTCTCCTCCACCCCATCTTGCCCGCAATGCCCATCCTGCTCGCCCTCTACCTTATCCTGCCAAAAAAAAGACCCATGGCCCCCCTCATGCTCCCTCCTCCTCACCTATCTACTATGATCACTGTTGTGCCCCCCCATCCTACCACCCACACATCCCTGTTTACCCCTTTCTTGACACTTCCCCCATCCACCACTACCCTCCACCCCATCTCTGCCCCATGCCCTCTGTACCACTCCCTGGTGATGGCCACAGAGGGGGCAGGGAGCTGCATCCAGGAAGAACATCGCTATAATGATAAGGATGTGTGGAAGTCAGAGTCCTGTCGTATCTGTGTGTGCGACAGCGGGTCAATGCTGTGTGATGAGATAATCTGCGTGGAGATAAAAGAGTGTGCCAACCCCATCATCCAACCCGGAGAGTGCTGCCCTATCTGCCCTGCTGACACCAGCGCCCCCACTGGTTGGAATTTATTTGGATTCATCAGACCAAAGGACAGATTTCCACCAGTCTAATGTGCATTGCTCATGTTTCTTGGCCCAAGCAAGTCTCTTCTTATTATTGGTGTCCTTTAGTAGTGGTTGCTTTGCAGCAATTCGACCAAGAAGGCCTGATTCACGCAATCTCCTCTGAACAGTTGATGATGAGATGTGTCTGTTACTTGAACTCTGTGAAGCATTTATTTGGGCTGCAATCTGAGATGCAGTTAACACTAATGAATGTATCCTCTGCAGCAGCGGTAACTCTGGGTCTTCCTTTCCTGTGGCAGTCCTCATGAGAGCCAGTTTCATGTAGCTCTGTAGCTCAGCTGGTAGAGCGCGGCGCTTGTAACGCCAAGGTAGTGGGTTCGATCCCCGGGACCACCCATACACAAAAAAAAAATGTATGCACGCATGACTGTAAGTCGCTTTGGATAAAAGCGTCTGCTAAATGGCTTATTATTATCATAGCGCTTGGTGATTTTTGCGACTGCACTTGAAGACAGTTCTTGACATTTTCCGGATTGACTGACCTTCATGTCTTAAAGTGATGATGGACTGTCATTTCTCTTTGCTTATTTGAGCTGTTCTTGCCATAATATGGACTTGGTCTTTTACCAAATAGGGCTATCTTCTGTATAGCACCCCTACCTTGTCACAACACAACTGATTCGCTCAAACACATTAAGAAGGAAAGAAATTCCACGAATTAACTTTTAACAAGGCACACCTGTTAATAGAAACGGATTCCAGGTGACTACCTCATGAAGCTGGTTGAGAGAATGCCAAGAGTGTGCAAAGGGTGGCTACTTTGAAGAATCTCAAATGTGCAGTATCTCACAAAAGTGAGTACACCCCTCACCTTTTTGTAAATATTTGAGTATATCTATAACCCTGAAGAAATGACACTTTGCTACAATGTAAAGTAGTGAGTGTACAGCTTGTATAACAGTGTAAATGTGCTGTCCCCTCAAAATAACTCAACACACAGCCATTAATGTCTAAACCGCTGGCAACAAAAGTGAGTACACCCCTAAGTGAAAATGTCCAAATTGGGCCCAATTAGCAATTTTTCCTCCCCGGTGTCATGTGACTCGTTAGTGTTACAAGGTCTCAGGTGTGAATGGGGAGCAGGTGTGTTAAATTTGGTGTCATCGCTCTCACACTCCCTCATACTGGTCACTGGAAGTTCAACATGGCACCTCATGGCAAAGAACTCTCTAAGGATCTGAAAAAAAGAATTGTTGCTCTACATAAAGATGGCCTGGGCTATAAGAAGATTGCCAAGACCCTGAAACTGAGCTGCAGCACGGTGGCCAAGACCATGCAGCGGTTTAACAGGACAGGTTCCACTCAGAACAGGCCTCGCCATGGTCGACCAAAGAAGTTGAGTGCACGTGCTCAGCGTCATATTCAGAGGTTATCTTTGGGAAATAGACGTATGAGTGCTGCCAGCATTGCTGCAGAGGTTGAAGGGGTGGGGGGTCAGCCTGTCAGTGCTCAGACCATACGCCGCACACTGCATCAAATTGGTCTGCATGACTGTCGTCCTAGAAGGAAGCCTCTTCTAAAGATGATGCACAAGAAAGCCCGCAAACAGTTTGCTGAAGACAAGCAGACTAAGGACATGGATTACTGGAACCATGTCCTGTGGTCTGATGAGACCAAGATAAACTTATTTGGTTCAGATGGTGTCAAGTGTGTGTGGCGGCAACCAGGTGAGGAGTACAAAGACAAGTGTGTCTTGCCTACAGTCAAGCATGGTGGTGGGAGTGTCATGGTCTGGGGCTGCATGAGTGCTGCCGGCACTGGGGAGCTACAGTTCATTGAGGGAACCATGAATGCCAACATGTACTGTGACATACTGAAGCAGAGCATGATCCCCTCCCTTCGGAAACTGGGCCACAGGGCAGTATTCCAACATGATAACGACCCCAAACACACCTCCAAGACGACCACTGCCTTGCTAAAGAAGCTGAGGGTAAAGGTTATGGACTGGCCAAGCATGTCTCCAGACCTAAACCCTATTGAGCATCTGTGGGGCATCCTCAAACGGAAGGTGGAGGAGAGCAAGGTCTCTAACATCCACCAGCTCTGTGATGTCATCATGGAGGAGTGGAAGAGGACTCCAGTGGCAACCTGTGAAGCTCTGGTGAACTCCATGCATGGGTTAAAGCAGTGCTGGAAAATGATGGTGGCCACACAAAATATTGACACTTTGGGCCCAATTTGGACATTTTCACTTAGGGGTGTACTCACTTTTGTTGCCAGCGGTTTAGACATTAATGGCTGTGTGTTGTGGTATTTTGAGGGGACAGCAAGCTGTACACTCACTACTTTACATTGTAGCAAAGTGTCATTTCTTCAGTGTTGTCACATGAAAAGATATACTCAAATATTTACAAAAATGTGAGGGGTGTACTCACTTTTGTGAGATACTGTAAATATATTATTTGTTTAACACTTTTTTGGTTACTACATGATTCCATATGTGTCATTTCATAGTTTTGATGTCTTCACTATTATTCTACAATGTAGAAAATAGTCAAAATAAAGAAAAACCCTGGAATGAGTAGGTGTGTCCAAACTTTTGACTGGTACTGTACATGTGAGAGTCATTATTGTACTTCACTTTACCAGACTTGACCCAACCTACTCCCAGGCTCAACACACAATATATAACATTAACAAAGAGAAGAAATGCAAAGATAATATTGAGTGCGAATGTACTTTTACTATTAAGATTCAAAGATTTATTCACTTTGAATGTAGAATAGTCATATTTGCTCATCAAACACCACAACTAAGCCAAAGCTGTTTTCACATTTCAGTCATTGTCTATGTGTTATGTCTTTCTTCTCTGAAACAATAATTTTCATGCATTTTGAAAGATTTAGAAGTCTCTTTAAAAACTAAACTGTAATGACTTTAAGTGCTTGAAGATATTTATCATCAGTCTATCATAATAACCATGTAATGTGCCATTTCATAACAGGATACTTTCCTCCTAAGGCCATTTATGCTTTTAACTTCATAGGCTGTGTCAATGTACTCAGTTGTAGGCTCCAAAATATGCTATAGAGACAAATATTTTTGGTATCCAATACACTCTGAGGATTTGATCCAAACATCTGTCCCACCCCTTGGCTTTGCTTGCTTCTGCACCATCTCCCTCAACATGGAACTACAGCTTACCCTCCAACACACTCTACAGCTATTGGCAGTCTCAAGTTCACCCTTTTTTAATGTTGTTTTCTCTCTCTTCCTCATCCCACCCATCTGCAACATCAGACGTGGCGATTGGTGCTAAGGTGAGACCATGGGCAACGATGATATGATAGCTACTCTGAAAGCTGTTATGGACAAATCACAATACAAGGGTATTTTCTGTTGTTGGATCAGCAATGTGTTATTTTAGACCGTGTTATCAGACTGTATCATATTACGTGATCATCTAAACACTGCATCCACACACTCAAACTAAACAACACTTTAGACGTACATGATTTTAGTATTTGTCTTAATACAGGTACGTTTAAATGATGACCACTGACTTTCTTGTTAATGTACTCTATTAGGGCCAGAAAGGGGAACCCGGCGAGATTGCAGATGTAAGTATGCACCCTCAGCCTTACAGTGTAGTAAAATGATTTAGCTGCTATTCTTGACACAGGGAACCTCTTGATTTTTATTATCTCACGCACTGATTTCTTCTCAGTATTGTTCATGTATACAGTAGCTTATGGGCTGCTGTATACAAGGTCATGCACTATAGCTCATGCTTACTCAGAAAGACATCCGAATATTTTTTTGTCAATCAAATCAAAGTGATAAAGGGATGTTTGGTAAGTGAAGGCACTGAAGGTTTGTTTTAAGTACCCATGCATGCCATTGCCAAGCATTCGCGAACAATGGCATATAACGTTTTTCAAGACTATGTGACTATGTTACAATAGCCTCACTTACAACTCACATACATGCAGTAAAGCTATCCAAGTCAGTTTTAAATCAGTATCTGGGTTGACTCTCCTCAGCATCTTGGATGGACAGTCAACATTCCATTGAGTGTTACAGATTACCAATTTGCCATTGGTTCTTCTTTTTTTTGGGAATCATGTGATTCCAAGAGAGCCAAAGCCTCCAGTTGATAAGTGATTAGCTACCATGCTTTGAACCTGGTGGTTTTAGACAAATATTTTTTTAGGGCCTTTTAAGCTTACATTCCTAGGACATAATGGATCCAAACCAATCATCATACGTCCATTTAGTTACTGGTATGCAAGGATTCTTAGAAAACGAACCCTGACAAGCAGAAGATGTTTTCAGCTAAACTAACTTGTCTGTCAACAGACTTCCTGGTAAAGTCTATTTTGTGTTATTTGGCCATGGCCACAGTGTCCTGGAATGTTCTTTCCCAACATCTTAGCTATTCAAATCAGTGCAACCCCACACTGTATCAAAAACATCAGGCCTTTGACAAGACTACTTTCATCCCAACAAGTATTGATATCTGAACAAGCTATCCTTTCTGTTCCTTTATCCAGGTTGTAGGAGCAAATGGACCAGCAGGCCCTATGGTAAACATACTCTCAAATATGTATTTGCTCATTTGTTTTATGAATTATAATGACGATTGTTTGAATATAATCCATGAAATATTATATGTGTTGTATCTTGCCTTGCAGAATATCTTTGATGAGTTCTGATGTGCATCTTGCCCCAGAACATTATCATTGATGAAGTACTCTGTGTGTTGAGCATATTGCCCATCCTAATATGTTTGTTTGCGCAGGGCCCCCCAGGCGAGCAGGGACCACGTGGAGCAGCCGGAGATAAGGGTGATAAGGTAAGACAGAATCCCTGTAACTTTAAGGGATCCGTCTGTGGTATGGACTGAAATCAGGGCTAACCATTCAACATCTGTAATTGCTGTGAGAGATCACTGCATAGTTTATTATGTATGAGACTTTGAATTTAGCTCCATGATAGTAAGATATATATGCTGCCTTATTTTGGAAAACCTCCCCAAATGGAGAAGATTCCCCTTTATAACGGCTAAAATAATACAATAAGATTCAAACAACATAGTGGCATGCATCCCTAAAGCACCTCAATATGTTCTCTGCAGTTATTCCACCACTGGCCAGGCTAGTAATGCAGCAAATTGAAAGGTTAATTTATGCATTACAGTTGATTGACTGGTTGATTGGTTGATTGGTTGGTTGGTTGATTGAGTGATTTGTTGATTGATTCCGAACAGAATAACATTCAGTAACAGTCTCCTAAGGCAGCCTCAACACCATCAAAGCCATGCAACAATATCGATCACTCACTTTTCCCAATTAAAGGTCATAATACTGAACATGTTTAGGTATTGAACCCATTGTTGATTGTGTTTGTCCCTCTCTCCTTTTCCCTAGGGAAATGTTGGCCCCAGAGGTAGAGATGGCGAGCCTGGCACCCCCGGGAACCCCGGACCCCCTGGCCCACCCGGACCTAACGGACCCCCAGGCCTTGGCGGGGTAAGTGGCATAAGACAGAGGAGAGGACAGTAGATCAGATGAGAGAGGACGTCACAGCCACAAATCTCTGTGCCTATGTCTTTGTCTGTGTGGTGCAGAGAAGCACTCTGCACTCCCTGTTGACAGACTGTAGCAGTAGAGTATCGGGAAAATTCTGCGTGTGTGTGTGTGTATGTGTGTGGGTGAAAGAGACTAAGCTCTATTTGTTAGTAGAATAAGGATAGAGAAAGAAAGATGGATGGATGACACATTACTAAGCTACTGTACCACAGTAAATCTCACCAATATTATCCCTCCTGGCAACTACTAAGTAAATCTGCCACCATATTTTTTGTTGCGCCAGAGAAGTGGTGAGGTCAAATATCATGTATGGCAAAAATACAGCCTGTGAAAGCTTTGGTAGATACCAGGGGGCAGTGAATCTACTGTAGACACTCAATTCAGTAACAATGTCTCTTTACCTTTGTTGTGTTTCTGCAGAACTTTGCTGCTCAGATGGCTGGTGGATTCGATGAGAAAGCTGGAGGCGCACAGATGGGAGTGATGCAAGGACCTATGGTAAGGGGACAGGAGACGTTACTCTACATGAATTTAACAGAATCCAGAGGGATTAAAAATACTTTAAAATTCATGAATGAAACACGTAAAATAATAGTGTTAAGCTAAAGAGATAGGTAGGCATATGATGAATGTAGGGTGGTAGTAGCATGCTGTATTACAGACTTGAAGACCGTATTGAAGCCAGACTGCCACCTTGTGGTAAAATTGAACTACTGTATGGAACATACTGTAGTATAGAGTGTGCTGTCCTATTGGTATAGAATATTCTATAGTGACAGCCAGTAATGAATATACAGAAATGATCATGAAGTATATCTTATTTATATTATCTATGGACTATGAATTTACGTATCTATGGATACGTACTGCAGCATTTGGAAGCATATGGCACCCCCCATCCCCCATAAGAGTCAACCTACAGTATATTATGCCATCCATCGACCCATTGACATATACTGTATAACCATAGCCTAAGAACTAACTAATTGTGCAACATCATAAGACACATACACCATGCTATTCGAATACAATGGCTTGCCTGACAATTCAAAGGGTTTTGTCATAAGACATGACTAATTAGCAAATATCCCAATAGTCTTTGAGCTATAAATTGTTATAAATATTATGTATTTCCTCTCCCTCTGTAGGGCCCTATGGGTCCCCGTGGTCCACCAGGCCCTTCTGGAGCCCCTGTAAGTATACACACCATCATTACTGTGGGCTGGACACCTCTCTAAGCCCTAGTAATAACCATAACAGAAGGAGAATGTTGTTTAATTGCTACAGTAAATTAATAGCTAATAGCTACAGACATTGTGTTAGATGTCTATGTACATACGACTCAGTGCTGTAGAATATTGCTTGACCCTTTAGAATTCTGTATTGAATGGTTAAGACATTATTTTATGGACTATCTGTATTCTAATATGCGGTATTGATCCCTATTGTGGACACCCTAAGCTAATAGCAATATGCAGACTATCAGGATGTCTTTGACTAAATGTTCCTTCTAATCAATTCCAGGGCCCACAAGGTTTCCAAGGTAACCCCGGAGAGACTGGAGAGCCAGGCCCAGCTGTGAGTATCCAAAACTATCCCAGGGTGCACCACAAATCTCTGTGTCACGATGCCAATATAGAAATAGAATGCGTAGATCTTGGCAGCAGCACCACCACATTCTAGTATTAGCTATCTAGGGAGCCATTTTCTATTTTACGCTATATGATTGCATACTTACCACATGAAACAGAGAAATGAGGGTTTATAGTGAAAGTGTCTAATAAACCCACTCAGATGGGCAATATAATGAATCAATTCTCACCCTCAGCACTGATAGTTGTTTTATGCATGTAGTTTCTATAAATGGCCCTTATCCGACCCAGTTTGACCTACAGTGGGGAAAAAAAGCATTTAGTCAGCCACCAATTGTGCAAGTTCTCCCACTTAAAAAGATGAGAGAGGCCTGTAATTTTCATCATAGGTACATGTCAACTATGACAGACAAATTGAGAAAAAAAATTCCAGAAAATCACATTGTAGGATTTTTAATGAATTTATTTGCAAATGATGGTGGAAAATAAGTATTTGGTCACCTACAAACAAGCAAGATTTCTGGCTCTCACAGACCTGTAACTTCTTTTTAAGAGGCTTCTCTGTCCTCCAATCGTTACCTGTATTAATGGCACCTGTTTGAACTTGTTATCAGTATAAAAGACACCTGTCCACAACCTCAAACAGTCACACTCCAAACTCCACTATGGCCAAGACGAAAGAGCTGTCAAAGGACACCAGAAACTAAATTGTAGACCTGCACCAGGCTGGGAAGACTGAATCTGCAATAGGTAAGCAGCTTGGTTTGAAGAAATCAACTGTGGGAGCAATTATTAGGAAATGGAAGACATACAAGACCACTGATAATCTCCCTCGATCTGGGGCTCCACGCAAGATCTCACCCCGTGGGGTCAAAATGATCACAAGAACGGTGAGCAAAAATCCCAGAACCACACGGGGGACCTAGTGAATGACCTGCAGAGAGCTGGGACCAAAGTAACAAAGCCTACCATCAGTAACACACTACGCCGCCAGGGACTCAAATCATGCAGTGCCAGACGTGTTCCCCTGCTTAAGCCAGTACATGTCCAGGCCCGTCTGAAGTTTGCTAGAGTGCATTTGGATGATCCAAAAGAGGATTGGGAGAATGTCATATGGTCAGATGAAACCAAAATATAACTTTTTGGTAAAAACCCAACTCGTCGTGTTTGGAGGGCAAAGAATGCTGAGTTGCATCCAAAGAACACCATACCTACTGTGAAGCATGGGGGTGGAAACATCATGCTTTGGGACTGTTTTTCTGCAAAGGGACCATGACGACTGATCCGTGTAAAGGAAAGAATGAATGGGGCCATGTATCGTGAGATTTTGAGTGAAAACCTCCTTCCAACAGCAAGGGCATTGAAGATGAAATGTGGCTGGGTCTTTCAGCATGACAATGATCCCAAACACACCGCCCAGGCAACGAAGGAGTGGCTTTGTAAGAAGCATTTCAAGGTCCTGGAGTGGCCTAGCCAGTCTCCAGATCTCAACCCCATAGAAAATCATTGGAGGGAGTTGAAAGTCCGTGTTGCCCAGCGACAGCCCCAAAACATCACTGCTCTAGAGGAGATCTGCATGGAGGAATGGGCCATAATACCAGCAACAGTGTGTGAAAACCTTGTGAAGACTTACAGAAAACGTTTGACCTGTGTCATTGCCAACAAAGGGTATATAACAAAGTATTGAGAAACTTTCGTTATTGACCAAATACTTATTTTCCACCATAATTTGCAAATAAATTCATAAAAAATCCTACAATGTGATTTTCTGGATTTTTTTCCCTCATTTTGTCTGTCATAGTTGACGTGTACCTATGATGAAAATTACAGGCCTCTCTCATCTTTTTAAGTGGGAGAACTTGCAGAATTGGTGGCTGACTAAATACTTTTTTTCCCCACTGTATAATCCCTGACCTGTAGAAGTGGATGGAATGTCTGCCCATGTGAGGATCACATGGACCTCCATCCCCAACAGAGCTCAAGTGAAAATCACCAACATCATTACCCTTCATTAAAATCAAACCACCAGCAACAAGAAAATGCCACCGTCCTGTACATGCTGTGAATGTCAGAAATAGACAGGGTTCCCTTTTTAACATAACTGCCTGCTACATAACAGTTTCATTAGAGTTGGCATTAAGACTTCGAAGTCAAGGTTGAAGGCACTTAAGTTATGATGTAAATGTGGAATGGCATTGTTTCATTTTAGTTAACTATAGGAAGGTAGCTTCTTACAGTAGTTTGTTCTTAGTCACAACAATTAAGCCTACAACCTCCAGCCTAAACAATAACAACCACCTCTCTCTCCTTATACTAGGGCCCACTGGGACCCCACGGACCCCCTGGACCTTCTGGCAAACCAGGAAGTGATGTAAGTATTGTCATCTACATCAACAAAACCAGAACCATGCCAGGCTTAAACCAGATCCATGGCTCAGGTCTGAGTTCTGTTGTCAAAGCCATGCTCAAGTAGAGCACAAGCACAGACCATGTTATTTTCACTCTGAGGACAACGAGGACAAAAAGCTTCACTATCAGATGTAGAGCTCTAAATATGCTGTGTTACTTCAACTTCCTCATATGTACATAGAGCACATTATCCTTTGGAAAACAAAGCTCTTACCACCTGCCCAAACTATCATAAACGTATTGACTTGCCATACTCCAGTAGCCTGAGTGACAGTCTGTTTCTGCTCTCTTGCCAACTTCTTATGGAATTGTCATGCTTGACAATGAGAATGGAGAAGGCAAAAGGACAAACAGATCTGGGACAGGCCATACTCCAGTGTCCCTTGTTCCATCATGAAGAGTGGACCTTGTTTCTTCCCCACTGTTTAAAACCACAAGCATGATTCTCTTTGACACAGTATCATGAAGCAGTTCACAAAGCACCACACTTGCCTACCATTGTCCCCCATTGAATATCTATAGTGCAAATAATCTTCTGCTCTATGTCCACAATCTGCAGTCCCATATTTACCTCCCCCCACCCCCATCACGTACACCTGTGCATTATCTTCCTCTAGCTGAATGAATCCGCTTGAAATATAAAATGTAAAAAGTTAAATTAGACATTTATTATTCAGTTGATAAACTCCTGATAATCATAATCAATCATTTCTCCCTCTCTTTATTTCTAGGGTGAGGCTGGCAAACCTGGAAAGGATGGTGAGCGTGGACCTGCAGGACCTCAGGTAAACAGAGAGACAGAGGATAGTCCCAAAAAGTATACAAATCCATATCCAAAACATTAGAGCACATTACCATGGATCATCGCTCTCTAGTTTTTTATCATCAATTGCCTTTGT
The DNA here is from genome assembly GCF_020615455.1 of Coregonus clupeaformis. NCBI lineage: Eukaryota > Metazoa > Chordata > Actinopteri > Salmoniformes > Salmonidae > Coregonus > Coregonus clupeaformis. The sequence goes on from NW_025533467.1 coordinate 1,343,186, forward strand.
TACATCTTAATATTTACAGATCAATTCAATTAAAAATTGAATATCTTAAGAAAGATAGAAGTTCCTTTAACAGATGAATCCCACACAGAATCCTTTAGTATCCAATTTCCTAATTTATCTCTTTATTTCAGGGAGCTCGTGGATTCCCCGGAACTCCTGGTCTTCCTGGAATCAAAGGACACAGAGTGGGTGTTTCATTATGCTTCATTTATAATCACTACTCCATCAGAAATGATATTATGATGTTACACGTCCAACATGATTAGCAAGATAATATATTAGCTAATTAGTGTTAATTAATCAGTCTAATGAGGCTGATGTAGATGATGTGACTCTTTGCTGTGTCTGTCTGTCTGTCTGTCTGTCTGTCTGTGTGTAGGGTCACCCTGGTCTGGATGGAGCTAAGGGAGAGGGCGGTGCTGCTGGAGCCAAGGTAAGACTGCTGCCTAGTCTTCTACTCATCAAATTGTTGAATTTCTATTCCTGTGTCTATTTGTGTCTGACTATCTGACTGACTGTCTGATTAGCAGTCTGATTGGCTGACAGATTGACTGTCTCGTCTCCATAGGGTGAGGGTGGTGCTCCCGGAGAGAACGGCGCACCTGGACCAATGGTAAGAGAGCGTTACACCTGTGCATTACCTGAAGTATGAGTAAAAGCTCTTATTCGCCTACTGTATCTCTTAACGTGACCAAGCTGAGTGTTCATCTCGTGTCTCTGTCTCCTGTAGGGACCACGTGGTCTGCCTGGCGAGAGAGGCCGTCCCGGACCTTCTGGAGCTGCTGTGAGTAACACAGACGTGACTTTAACTCTCTCTGATTTAAATACATTTACATTTTACATTTTAGTCATTTAGCAGACGCTCTTATCCAGAGCGACTTACAGTTAGTGAGTGCATACATTTTTTCATACTGGCCCCCCGTGGGAAACGAACCCACAACCCTGGCATTGCAAGCGCCATGCTCTACCAACTGAGCTACACGGGGCTAAAACACTCTTGAATAATACATGAACTCAACAATCCAGGTAATAATACACCAAATGATCCAAATCCCTGAATGATATGCCTAATAGCTTCGAGCATTTATGTCCCCAATCCCAATCAATCCTAACCAGACCCAGTGACATTCTGTACACTAGCCTACCAGACAATCCCAGCCCAGTGTTTAGGACTTTCTCTTTGGTTAATGTTGACACCTGATGACCTACTCAATATGTGCTGTGTAGCAAATCAATTAATCAAAATTACAATTATGTTTAGGTAAGCGTGCTCAATGGTGTAAATGTGTCCATCGATTATCACCCACAGTACTGTACCATCATAATGTCTCCCATGTCTGCTCTCTCCTCAGGGTGCCCGTGGTAATGATGGCTTGCCTGGCCCTGCTGGTCCTCCCGTACGTATGGCACTCTTCATGTTGCTTCCTCACTGTTTCAAAGACATATAGGTTTTATTATTATTGTACAACAGTGGTTTCCATCCAGGGGTACTCCGGGTAGAGCAAAATTAAGTTGGTGGTACAGTAACCGAAAAAGGTTGGGAACCACTGGTTGTACAAGATACCATCAATGCAATGCAGAAATCAATTATGCACTTCACGTATTACAACACAATCACAATTGTACCCATTTTCAAATACTTTTGAATAGATTTAGAATTGGTTGACTGTTTCTTCCAGTCAATGTTGTATTTTTGTGAAATAATAGCAAAACCAGGATGTAGTACGTTTGTGAACTGACCTCTGATCCCTACAGGGGCCTGTTGGACCTTCTGGAGCACCCGGTTTCCCTGGATCCCCAGGAGCAAAGGTTTGTACTATTTACAATTATGTGTCTATAGTGCATCATGTCAGTCATAACCTGATTGAACCCAATGGAAGCCTATTGATGTGACAAACGGTGTGTCTGTTGATTTCCCAATCATCATGGAGGTCAGACATTTAATTTCACTACAACGCTAGTGAAAGCTCTGATAAGATGATCAATAATGATAAGCTGCAATGAGATGAGATTCTCACAGAGTCACTCTACCTCAAGGACATATTGAACAGTCACTGTATATCTATCGATCACATCTCTGGGAGACAAACTCCAATCACCATACCATTTGACTTCATCACTGAGTACAGTTTGAATAACAGTTACACAGTAAAGCAACAGCAGTCCTAATGGTCATCTGAATCTCTTCCATCCTACAGGGAGAATCTGGCCCCACTGGTGCCCGTGGAGCTGAGGGCGCACAGGGACCCCGCGGAGAGGCTGGCACACCCGGATCTCCTGGACCCGCTGGCGCCTCTGTACGTAACATCCAGGCCATCTGTGATAGAGTCTGAAGTGGATAATCTCATACTGATGATCTCTCATCATTTAACTGATGCATTGTTTTCATCTCGTAACCTTGTCTCTGTTCCTTTAGGGCAACCCTGGTACTGATGGTATCCCCGGAGCTAAAGGATCTGCTGTAAGCATATTCTTACACTATATGGGTTTAGAATGTACTCTCTACACGCTTTATATACTCAGCATGAAATAAACACTGCTCTTAGTTCATTATCAGTCTACTACTCAGTCAGTAATACTCAATTACTTTCTCTCTCTCTTTCTGTAGGGCGCTTCTGGAATTGCTGGTGCACCTGGTTTCCCAGGACCCCGTGGCCCCCCCGGACCTCAGGGAGCAACAGGACCTCTTGGGCCCAAGGGACAGTCTGTAAGTTCCCTATATTCACTCCAAAACCTGGACACACCAATTATATGTTGGTGGTGCTGTAGGTTGGTTTACATTGGTTACTCTTGGAGGGTGTATGGGGAGGTGGGGTCATGACAGATAATGTGCTGTGGATCACATTGCTCCTATTTCAGCTGTTTTTGACTTTGCCCCTGTTTATGTTGTAGGGAGACCCCGGTATTCCTGGCTTCAAAGGAGAGGCTGGTCCCAAGGGAGAGCTTGTGAGTTCTGTTTTGATGGAACATATATCATTCATATCAAATCTGCACTTTTTCATTCTACTGAGATGGACCTGGAAGTATGTTTGGAATTAATCTGGTATCTTCTTGGTCACCCCCTGTAGGGCCCTGCTGGTCCCCAAGGTGCCCCTGGCCCTGCTGGAGAGGAGGGCAAGAGAGGAGCAAGAGGAGAGCCCGGTGCTGCTGGACCACTTGGACCTCCTGGCGAGAGAGTAAGGATCTGAACCATCACAGATCTCACCACAGATTTTGTTTTGTTTTTGTTCTTAGTCATTGGGTCATATCAGTTCTTCCCATATCCTATTCCTCATCTTGGAAATCTTCTCTCTTCTCTCTGTCCTTGTTTCTAGGGAGCTCCCGGTAACCGTGGTTTCCCAGGTCAGGATGGTCTTGCTGGTTCTAAGGTAGGTCTTACAATGCTGATTTGACACTTTTACAGTTCTCAATGCCACGTCTCACCTGATATGCAGGAATGGACTGGAGTAGTTGCAAAATCACAATAACAACAAATTCTAATTAATGAGTCCCTAACTGTAAGATGTTGTTGTAGACTGCTGAGTAGTTTCAAAACAACCAAACCTGTTATATTGTACTACTGTTATCCTGTTGTAGCAGCTATGATTAATACAATAGCCAGTCAGTTTATAAACCATGTAGTTTAAGCTTGAGTGATAAATGCATATAATACTAATACCTCTCTTCCTCCCCAGGGAGCCCCTGGTGACCGTGGTGTTCCCGGCGTGGGTGGGCCTAAGGGAGGCACTGGTGACCCTGGCCGCACAGGAGAGCCTGGTCTTCCTGGAGCCAGAGTGAGTAGTAGTACCCCTGGTCCCCACCACCGCCATCATCACAATCAGCCAGAACAGTCATACACAAGAGCTGTGGCTCATCATGGCTTTAAATTGGTGTCCGTCTTCATGTATTAGGTTGACACTCTCTCATTATGTGTGATGCTCACAGGGTCTCACTGGTCGCCCTGGAGATGCTGGTCCTCAAGGCAAAGTTGGTCCTGGTGTAAGTATGCATCTTTTACCGTCTAGACCACATACTGTATTCCACTCAAACCTTTTGCCATACAATTAACCAAGATTTGGTGCAGTAATACAGAGTTTTCCTTTCTAAACCCATGAGATGTACAAGATATCACTGGAGATCTTGTACATGTAATACCATGTACGAGATCTCGAGTGATGTTGACATGCTCCTCTCTCCTCGGTATGTGGTACTGTAGGGTGCTGCTGGTGAGGACGGTCGCCCCGGCCCACCTGGTCCTCAGGGAGCACGTGGCCAGCCTGGTGTGATGGGATTCCCCGGACCAAAGGGAGCCAATGTAAGTGTCACAGGGGTTTCCAATAAAGTTTTGATACCCAGAGGGAAGAAATTGCCTGTAGATCTGCCTCCAGCACCAGATACAGACAGTATCTGACAGTACAGGCACAGAACTATGTAAACGTCCCCTTTAAGTCCCCTTGCACTTGATGTCCATGCTTCTTCTCTGTGACTGACCAGTGTTTTTTTCCTTCGACAGGGTGAGCCTGGCAAGGCAGGAGAGAAGGGTCTTGTGGGTCGTCAAGGTCTGATAGTAAGTAGATTAACGTTTTAGATTATCTTCCTGTAACCCTTGGTCTTAGCAAAGTTGAGTTCATATCTGTGCAATTTTGGTGTGTAACCCCCACAAAGTTTGAAGAAATAAAACAGTGGAGGACCGGACATCAATCCATGTCTTTCCTTTGCAGTGGTGGTTCATGAAGAACTGATAAATGTTTCTCTCTCTGAAAAGGGTCTGGCTGGTAAAGATGGTGAGACTGGTGCTGCTGGACCTCTCGGCCCTCCTGTAAGTGTTCAACCTCTGACAGACATATTGTAAAATACAACACAGCAATATGAACTCTTTTAGACAGTTCTTAAGGAGACATCTATTTTAGACATGACAACTGCACCCCATAGTAATATAATCAATTTCTTTGGTGCACCCATAACAACATAAGTGTAGCCATAGTATCTGTAATAGCTAGCATCTCTCTTTGAGCACGAGAATGCAATGGCATTCCCAAACTTACACACAGCTCCACAAGGTGCTAATGCTGTGTGAATCACCTGATCACCAGTTTTGATCACCTGAGTTTGCTTCCATCCCAGGGACCTGCTGGAGAGAGAGGAGAGCAAGGAGCTGCTGGACCTTCAGGCTTCCAGGTGAGTTCACCTTACTTTTCTGGATCGGCTAGAACATAAATGATTATATTCGGAATAACTTGATGTCAATTTTTTATGATGTCATAGGAATCACTGATTGTCTTGTGTTGTTGTGCAGGGTCTGCCCGGACCTGCTGGCCCCCCAGGAGAGGGAGGCAAGCCTGGTGATGCGGTGAGTGTCCACACTGCCACAGCAACACACCAGGCCTGTCCAGGTCCCTGATTGATTGAACACATTAGGAACATCTAACCATGTTACTCACATCACATTTGTTATCAAACACCTCAGCACTTTATCCTGATCAAGTTATACTAGCAAACACAAGCACCTGCTGTATTCTAAATGTATTATTTATCTACTGTAAAAGTACGCAGCTACAATGTCTCTCTCCTCTCTCTCTGCAGGGTGTTCCTGGAGAGGCTGGTGCTGCTGGTGCTACTGGACCTAGAGTGAGTTTTCATTTTTACAATAAGTCTGATTTAGATGTTTTTCTCTCTTACTGTCATAATCATCTACTTAGCCACCGCCATCTACTTGTCAAACCTTTAAGTCTGTAGTCCTTCCTGTTTCTGCCTCTCACCTCCTGTCTCTCTGCTCCCTTATAGGGTGAGCGTGGCTTCCCTGGTGAGAGGGGCGGTGCTGGACCCCAGGGTCTGCAGGGACCTCGTGGACTTCCTGGAACTCCCGGAAGTGATGGACCGAAGGTTAGGAGCCACTCCTTTCAGCCAACCTTGTCTTCAATAAGAGTTTCCGCTGTTATTGGGCACTTGGAGAACTTCTGAATCCCTATAGTCTGGCAATCACAATGCCACTACTGAAGAGAGAAACATCAGAAACAGTGTGATCAGCCATCTTCTAAATCCATGTTCCTCCTCTCTGACAGGGAGCAATTGGGCCAGCTGGTGGTGCTGGAGCTCAGGGACCCCCAGGTCTGCAGGGTATGCCAGGAGAGAGGGGAGCTGGTGGAATCTCTGGAGCCAAGGGTGACAGAGTGAGTAACAACCCTAAAGAAGATACTCTAATCATAGTCGTTGAAAACTAGACGGTGGATTGCAAGGTTATATCATGGTGTCTGCTAGATACATACTAAGATGTCATGGTTTTCTGTGTCTACAGGGTGACAACGGAGAGAAAGGACCTGAGGGCGCTCCTGGAAAGGACGGTTCTAGAGTGAGTACTCAGCAGAAGCAGGGAATATAGCCACACTCTCCTGTGGCAACTCTGTCAGCATATCAAAATACAATGATCCAATGACCCCATGTGAGGTCGATAATAACCCCATCTCTCTCCTCTCCATCTTTCTTCTCTCCTCCCTCTCAGGGTTTGACTGGTCCCATTGGTCCTCCTGGCCCTGCTGGTCCCAACGGCATAAAGGTGAGAATTACCATAGGAATGACGAAATACACCTGTTATAATGTTTGTAATGTAGTAAATGTACAGTATGTGTACAGTATGGGTTTGTCACTCCTCTCTCCTTCCCTCTCAGGGTGAGGGTGGACCTTCTGGCCCAACTGGTGCTGCTGGTGCCCGTGGTGCTCCTGTAAGTTGGATCTCTCCGCCTCCAGTTTCATATAGTCCGTTTTTAGATTTGTATTAAATCAATCATGTTGTCAACATGCCCAGGTTTGAAATGTACAAAGTGAAACTACCTTAACTACAGTACAGAGAGCAGGAAGAAACTAGAGAACCAGTCCCTACCATGAAACAATGTAGAGCTCTACAGATCCAAATATTTAGTCAAAGTCACCAGACATTATGATTTCAAGATACTGTTCATATTGATTCTAAGAACACTCACTATCCAAGTTTCCCGGCATATACAGTTATGATTAGTAAAGGAATTTCCAAGTACACCATCTTGAATCCCTCAGAATGCATTTCATCCCAAACATTTTTACTTCTTGAGTATAGCCTCCTTCACGTTCAATCACAGCACCTGCAACTTGATGGTCAGGACCACATACATGTACAGTTAGATTGTCTTTCTCTGTGGACCTGTTTTGAGCCCGTCTTTCTTCTCTCTTCCTGTAGGGTGACCGTGGTGAGGGTGGTCCTCCCGGGCCTGCTGGCTTCGCTGGGCCTCCTGTGAGTAGAACCACAGCAAGCACATCAGTTTCAATGTAAACAATAATCGAATCCATATAAAACGTTGGATCTTTATTGACCTGCATTTCCATCCTCCAACCTCCAGGGTGCAGATGGTCAGCCTGGAGCCAAGGGAGAGTTGGGCGAGGCTGGACAGAAGGGAGATGGTGGTGCCCCTGGACCTCAAGGACCCTCTGGGGCACCTGGACCTGTGGTAGGTACCCCTTGAAATTCACTTTGAGATACCAAATACCTGTATGTCCCAGAGACAGATGTCTTATTGCCCAAGACATTACCATTCTATAAGTCTATAAGAAATGGAGAGTATTTGAGAACACAATTGATGCACTTCTTGTTTCTTTGTTCTTGTTTCTTTGTCTAATTGTGTTTCTGGTTGATTTTTATTCCAGGGTCCCACTGGTGTTTCTGGACCTAAAGGAGCTCGGGGTGCCCAGGGGGCTGCTGTAAGTCCACAGTTCCAATGATAAGAGATTATTACCCAATAGTAAGTGACAATATAAAATGCTATGTTCTGTAATTGCTTTTACTGAAATATTGTCTTGTTGGTAGGGTGCTACTGGTTTCCCTGGTGCTGCTGGAAGAGTTGGTTCTCCCGGTCCTAATGTGAGTATCACGTCATCACAAATATCAATAGACAATAGAAAGTCACCTTTTCATTCAGATTACCTGTGTATATCTGTGTGATTGAAATATGCTGCATCTCTCCATTTCCCTCCGTCAGGGTAACCCTGGTGCTGCTGGCCCCGCTGGTCCTGCTGGTAAAGACGGTCCTAAGGGAGTTCGAGGTGACGCTGGCACCCCAGGAAGACAGGGCGACGCTGGGCTGCGTGGAGCTGCTGGAGCCCCTGGCGAGAAGGGAGACGCTGGAGAGGATGGTCCCCCTGTGAGTCTTCCCCCTCCACTCTTATATGATATCTCATGGAGGAAATGCCACCCAGCCTTTTACCCCTTGTAGGCTTAGTAACACCAACTCAGCCACCTTGGTTATCTATCACTTCATTTCAATGTGCCTGACTTTCTAGAGCTGGAGTTGTGAAAATGAGCTAGCGCTGGAGTTGTGAAGTCAATGAGCAAGAGCTGGAGTTGTGAAGTCAATGTATTAAACTGATCTATTGTCTCCTCTATCTCTAAGGGTCCCGATGGTCCTTCAGGTCCCCAGGGTCTGGGTGGGTCACGTGGTATTGTTGGTCTGCCTGGGCAGCGTGGAGAGAGGGGCTTCCCTGGCCTTCCTGGTCCTTCTGTGAGTATCTCACCCCTGATAGTACTACTACACTTGCAGTAGGCTATGAACTTGAAAGCCAGGTCATCGTTACGGAACCATTGCTCTTACTGGTCCAGTTCTATGTTAAGCTCTCTTTATAAGCTATTGATTCAAAATGTTCATGACAATTGGCTTGAGAACCTTTAAATCCAGGTTCATATAACTCCCACTAGTCCTGCACCATTGAGTAGTAACTAAGCAACATATTTACTCTAATATCATATCTGGGATGACTGGAGTGATTGTCTGTGTAATATCATGGAGTCCTGATATCAACATACACTACCAGTCAAAAGTTTGGACACACCTACTCATTCAAGGATTTTTCTTTATTTTTACATTGTAGAATAATAGTGAAGACATCTAAACTATGGAATAACACATATGGAATCATGTAGTAAACAAAAAAGTGTTAAACAAATCAAAGTATATTTTATATTTGAGAATCTTCAAATAGCCACCCTTTGCCTTGATGACAGCTTTGCACACTCTTGGCATTCTCTCAACCAGCTTCACCTGGAATGCATTTCCAACAGTCTTGAAGGAGTTCCCACATATGTTGAGCACTTGTTGGCTGCTTTTCCTTCACTCTGCGGTCCAACTCATCCCAAACCATCTCAATTGGGTTGAGGTCAGGGGTTTGTGGAGGCCAGGTCATCTGATGCAGCAATCCATCACTCTCCTTCTTGGTAAAATAGCCCTTACACAGCCTGGAGGTGTGTTGGGTCATTGTCCTGTTGAAAAACAAATGATAGTCCCACTAAGCCCAAACCAGATGGGATGGCGTATAGCTGTAGAATGCTGTGGTAGCCATGCTGGTTAAGTGTGCCTTGAATTCTAAATAAATCACAGACAGTGTCACCAGCAAAGCACCCCCACACCGTAACACTTCCTCCTCCATGCTTTACGGTGGAAAATACACATGCGGAGATCATCCGTTCACCCACACCGCGTCTCACAAAGGCACGGCTAGTTGGAACCCAAAATCTCAAATTTGGACTCCAGACCAAAGGACAAATTTCCACCGGTCTAATGTCCATTGCTCGTGTTTCTTGGCCCAAGCAGGTCTCTTCTTCTTATTGGTGTCCTTTAGTAGTGGTGTCTTTGCAGCAATTCAACCATGAAGGCCTGATTCACACAGTCCCCTCTGAACGGTTGATGTTGAGATGTGTCTGTTACTTGAACTCTGTGAAGCATTTATTTGGGCTGCAATTTCTGAGGCTGGTAACTCTAATGAACGTATCCTCTGCAGCAGAGTTAACTCTGGGTCTTCCATTCCTGTTGCAGTCCTCATGAGAGCCAGTTTCATCATAGCCACTTGAAGAAACTTTCAAAGTTCTTGAAATTTTCCGAATTGACTGACCTTCATGTCTTAAAGTAATGATGGACTGTCGTTTCTCTTTGCTTATTTGAGCTGTTCTTGCCATAATATGGACTTGGTATTTTACCAAATAGGGCTATCTTCTGTATACCCCTGCTACTTTGTCACAACACCACTGATTAGCTCAAATGCATTAAGAAGGAAAGAAATTCCACAAATTAACTTTTAAGAAGGCACACCTGTTAATTGAAATGCATTCCAGGTGACTACCTCATGAAGCTGGTTGAGAGCATGCCAAGAGTGTGCAAAGCTGTCATCAAGGCAAAGGGTGGCTATTTGAAGAATCTCAAATATAAAATATACACTACCGTTCAAAAGATTGGGGTTAGTTGCAAAGTAAAAGCCATATCTCAGACTGGCCAATAAAAATAAAAGATTAAGATGGGCAGTCTGAGATGTGGCTTTTTCTTTGCAACTCTGCCTAGAAGGTCAGCATCCCGGAGTCGCCTCTTCACTGTTGACGTTGAGACTGGTGTTTTGCGAGTACTATTTAATGAAGCTGCCAGTTGAGGACGTGTGAGGCGCCTGTTTCTCAAACTAGACACTAATGTATTTGTCCTCTTGCTCAGTTGTGCACCGGGGCCTCCCACTCCTCTTTATATTCTGGTTAGAGCCAGTTTGCGCTGTTCTGTGAAGGGAGTAGTACACAGCGTTGTACGAGATCTTCAGTTTCTTGGCAATTTCTCGCATGGAATAGCCTTCATTTCTCAGAACAAGAATAGACTGACGAGTTTCAGAAGAAAGTTATTTGTTTCTGGCCATTTTGAGCCTGTAATCGAACCCACAATTGCTGATGCTCCAGATACTCAACTAGTCTCAAGAAGGCCAGTTTTATTACTTCTTTAATCAGCACAACAGTTTTCAGCTGTGCTAACATAATTGCAAAATTGTTTTTAATGATCAATTAGCCTTTTAAAATGATAAACTTGGATTAGCAAACACAACGTGCCAATTGGAACACAGGACTGATGTTTGCTGATAATGGGCCTCTGTACGCCTATGTAGATATTCCATTAAAAATCAGCTGTTTTCAGCAACAATAGCCATTTACAACATTAACAATGTCTACACTGTATTTCTGATCAATTTGATGTTATTTTAATGGACAAAAAAAAAAATAGTGACCCCAAACTTTTGAACGGTAGTGTATTTTGATTTGTTTAACACTTTTGTGGTTACTACATGATTCCATATGTGTTATTTCATAGTTTTGATGTCTTCACTATTATTCTATAATGTAGAAAATAGTAAAAAATAAAGAAAAACCCTTGAATGAGTAGGTGTGTCCAAACTTTTGACTGGTACTGTACATTCAATATGACAGATCTACATCAAGACTTCTTTCTCCTTAAAACTGTCACAAAGAAGTCAATCACTCAGTGACCCATTGGCTGTAACGGAGATGCATTCAAAACTTTAATTTCCATCATACTACGTCCTACAACAGACTTCTAATGGGGTTTTGCTGCTTTTCTTAGCACATAGGGGCTTTTAGCCAGTTGCTGAAGTCCTACTTTGCATGCAAATTAATAGTTAAGTCCATTAATCCATTGACTAGTCAAATGTTACATCCTTGCGGTTATAGTGATGACGTCTGACACTTACTCGCTGATGTTGAGTCTGATGTCCATGTTCTGTGTGTCCCAGGGAGAGCCCGGTAAGCAGGGAGCTCCTGGTGCTGGTGGTGACCGTGGACCTCCTGGGCCTGTGGGGCCTCCTGGACTGTCTGGACCTGCTGGTGAGCCCGGAAGAGAGGTCAGAACTAAACCACAACAACACAAGCCACAACAACAATATAAACCACAACAACAAATATAGGCCACTGTAGCTGCACGCAGCAATTACCAGAGTAAAGGCCATAGCTGCACTATAGTGCCACCAGCTGGCCAATATAATTACACCTCTAGGTTGAGCTACTGCAACAACCATAGCAACGATAACAGCAATATAAACAACAACAACAATACCCACAACAACATCAATAATCACCAGAACAGCAGCAACTTTCCAAAACAAGAACCCTCCCTCCACACACATATACAATAACCACAAAACAGAAATGTAAACAATGACCACAACAGTAACAATAACAACCAAAACAAACAACAATGACACAACAGAAAACAAAAAAACACAACCACAACTACCATAGTCAATCGCAAACACCAACAGCAACCATCTGTATTTCTACAGCACCATTAACCCATGGATCCCAAACGTGTTGCTTTGGCAGCTACTTCACGACTGGAAGCCAATACATTTCATTTATTGATTAAATCTCTGTCTCTACCTCACAGGGCAATGCTGGATCTGATGGGCCCCCTGGTAGAGATGGATCCACCGGAGTCAAGGTGAGACACTCCAAATCAAATTTTATAAAATGTTATTTGTCACATGCACCGAATATAACAGGTATAGGCTACAACTGTTGTATTCGGTGCATGTGACAAATAAAACACTGTGTAGTAGACCTTAGAGTGAAATCCCAGCAAACATTCCCAGAACATTAGCTAAGTTCTGGGAGGGTTTTATCTAACATTAGGATGATAATCACAAAAACATTCAAATAATATTTTTGATAACAAAATGTTTTTGTTTTCTTATGTTTTAAATGAAATATTCAAACATTCACAAAAATGTTGTGCATAACATCTGTAACAACCACCACAGACCATTCTCCAAACGTTCTCATTAGGTTTCCAGGTAATGTAACAACACAATGTACCAGTAAAGAATAATTAAATGTGTTCTGGGAACGTTCTTGCAATATCAGGCACACAACTGGACAATTTTTGTGTTATGAGAACATTTGCCGCATCCCAACAAATGTTCCAGGAACTTTCACATAACCAATTTTGGTTTGCTGAGATGCTTACTTTCCTGCATTATACACCAATCAGTCCAATTGATGGATAAGATATCAAATGTTCTGAGATGTCCTTATATCCTATGATCTTCTCTCCACCTGTAGGGTGAGCGTGGTAACACTGGTCCTGCAGGTGCACCTGGTGCCCCTGGCGCTCCCGGTGCCCCCGGCCCTGTTGGCCCCCTTGGCAAGCAGGGAGACAGAGGAGAGGGAGTGAGTACCCCTACAAAACTATACACAATATGAATTAGAGAAATGTTGGTGTTTTGTAATTGATAGTACCTCACTCTTGTTTTTAGGGTGCCCAAGGACCTGCCGGACCTGCTGGACCAGCTGGTGCTAGAGGAATGGCTGTGAGTGTCAACGTTCCTCATTGTGAAACGCATATACCATTCTCTAATAAACTATACCTACTGTAACTGTACCCGCTTTGGCACCCTGAGTTGTGACACTCTCTGCCTCTCTACATCAGGGACCCCAAGGACCACGTGGAGACAAGGGAGAGGCTGGCGAGACAGGAGAGAGGGGACAGAAGGGACACCGTGGCTTCACCGGTCTGCAGGGTCTTCCCGGACCTCCAGTAAGTCACCCAAATCCTCTGGCCACTCTGCACCAGTTATTATACCTCTCTATCCGCATAGAACTATATTGCCTGACTTTCAATGTAATTTGCCAGTCATTCAATACACTCCATGTGGAATAAATTATGTTCCCTGACTTCCTGACGTCATTGTCTTAACTAACAGGGCTCCGCTGGAGACCAGGGAGCTGCTGGACCTGCCGGACCTAGTGGCGCTAAGGTGAGTCCAGACGAAAGAGAAGAGGTGGTGGAGAGAAGGACAGAACACTTCTCTAATCCCTCCATATCTGATAAGACAAATAGAGACTACTCCTATACAGTAGTTATCCCATGCTATGATAATGAGGGGCACAGGCTAGTCATAATCCACCAACACCAATTATAATCTAGTTATAATCCTCCAACACCATAAGGTAGAGGATGGAAATAGCCACTGTGTTTTTAATTAGCCTTTTCTATGATAACAGGGAAGGCTAATGCTTTTGTGATTACCACATGTTATGGTAGAGTGGAAGACAGACAGGAGAGGCTACTACTTTAAAAATAATCCATAAAGATTAATTATATGATAAAGAGGAGGAAAGGGCTGGCCACTACAACGTGAATCATTTTGACCCAAAGTGAGATAAATGCTACATTTGTGATGTCCGATAAGCAGGTTGTTCTTGAATTAAAGAGTGTACTCTCACTCATAATCAACAACAATTGAACAAAAACGTTATATCAGGTAAAAGTTTAAAACAATGTGAAACTAAACACTAAAGGGAGACTTCCATGCATTCATGCTATGCTAGCATCCATGTGAATGAGCCATGACTGACCCACCCTATCTATCTCCTCAGGGACCCCCTGGCCCAGTTGGTCCCGCTGGTAAGGATGGATCTAACGGTCAGCCTGGACCCCTCGGACCCCCTGGACCTCGTGGTCGTTCTGGAGAAACTGGCCCTGCTGTGAGTAACGCTTGGCAACCTTAGACTTACCTGAATATACTATATATACTGTACATGTAGCAGCAAAGTCTTCATATTTTAAACATGTAATCTCCATCCTCCTTCAGGGTCCACCTGGTAACCCCGGACCACCTGGTCCTCCTGGTCCTCCCGGCCCTGGCATCGACATGTCTGCCTTTGCTGGCCTGTCTCAGCCTGAGAAGTCTCCGGATCCCCTGAGGTACATGAGGGCTGATGAGGCGTCCAGCTCCCTGAGGCAGCACGACGTGGAGGTGGACTCCACACTCAAGTCCCTCAACAACCAGATCGAGAACCTGCGCAGCCCCGATGGTAGCCAGAAGAACCCTGCCCGCACCTGCAGAGACCTCAAACTGTGCCACCCCGAGTGGAAGAGCGGTGAGTGGGGGAACGGGCAGAGGAGAGGGAAAAGATAGTGAATGGAAAGAGAAAAGAGAGAAATGGAATTATGGAATTTTGTTTTTCATTCATTGAGGAAGATTCCCCCAAAATATACAGTGTAGAAAGGTAAGAACACGTGTATAACATGATCAGTCCAAACAGTGCTAGGGTTTGAACCATTTGTCCTCTGATCCTCTCGTTCTCCAGGCGACTACTGGGTGGATCCTAACATTGGCAGCACAGCTGACGCCATCAAGGTCTTCTGCAACATGGAGACTGGCGAGACCTGTGTGTACCCCAGCATAGCCAACGTGCCACAAAAGAACTGGTGGACAAGCAAGAGCAAGGACCGCAAACACGTCTGGTTCGGAGAGACCATGAATGGAGGATTCCACGTGAGCCTCTTCTTTATATGAATAATAATTTCACTGGCACCTTTGAGTGAAACATAGCTACTCCTTTAGTAGGATAACTTCATTTCAAGGGTTACCCTGATCATCAGTCAAACCCTTCCTCAGTGTTTCCTTTTATGAATTACAGACTGAACTTATATTTCAGCCTTGCAGATAATTGATAGACATCACATAAAGTCCTACCATCCATAAAACTATGTATGACCTCCATTTTTGTGACTGCCCTCTTCCTTACCACGTCACATTTAACCCTCCCTCTCTGGCTCCCTCTATAGTTCAGCTACGCTGAGGACAGTACCAATGCTGCCAGTATCCAGCTGACATTCCTGAGGCTGCTGTCCACGGAAGCGTCTCAGAATCTCACCTACCACTGCAAGAACAGCGTGGCCTACATGGATGCATCCACCGGCAACCTGAAGAAGGGTCTGCTGCTCCAGGGCTCCAACGAAGTTGAGATCAGAGCCGAGGGCAACAGTCGCTTCACCTACAGCGTTGTGGAGGATGGCTGCAAGGTGAGAGGGATATGCACTGTAAAGTAAGGTCAGGGAAAATATGGACATAGTAAAGTAGGACCATGGGGGAAGGCACAGTGAAGTCACGGTCTAAAAAAACAGCATTTTTCTGTTATTGTAGTCTATGGGAATATATAGTGGTTTAATGTGCTTCAACACGTCTCTGTTGTCGTCCCACAGAAACACACAGGCCAGTGGGGCAAGACTGTCTTCGAGTACAAAACACAGAAGACCTCCCGTCTGCCCATCGTGGACATTGCTCCCATGGACATTGGAGGTGCGGACCAGGAGTTCGGTGTGGACGTGGGTGCAGTCTGCTTCTTGTAAAGTGAAATCAACACAACGGCAAAAAAACTAAAACATGAAAGAAATAACTCAACTATGAAACAATACACACACTCCACAAAAAAGAAGACAGTAACTTTTAAAAAAAGAACATTGATACTTTTTCTCTGACAAAGTGCTCTCCAAGTTGTACTCCGTGGATGTTAGCACTGAAGGGCACCGGCGTTCCAGCATTCCCTGTCAACCCACTTCCTGAGATCCAGTCATGTTTCCCATGGCCCACAGTTGACGGGAATGAGTTTGCGCCAGGAGGAAGAGGTACCAAGCCAAGGGAAGAGTGATGAAGAAACAGAAACATGACTCGATGTCACTTATTTATTACATGGGCAGAGGGGAGGTACAGTAGGACTGGGGGGCTTCACCATAAGAGCAACACAAGCCCCTCCCACTACAGAATACCTAAAACATCCCACTCCACCTCCCTCCCTCGTCCGCTCCCCGACCTAGCTACAAATACGCCATTTTGAATCAATGTAGACCAACAAATATTTTCAGTAATTATAAACAAGTCCAGGTGCTCCAAATGTTCTTTACCATCAAGACAAGGAGCAAAACTTTTACTGTGTATTATAAATCATTGGTTCTATTGTTGTAAAAGTCTGTGTTTATAAAAAACCAGATGGTTTTATATATATTTCCACATTGTGTGTACATGTGTCTAGCTATATGCACACCAACACTTTTTGGAAAGTGAGGTTTCATTTGGGATGTATTTTTCCATTGTCTTTTACCCCTTGACTGCCCATTAGAGGAAAATATCTTACTCAGTTCACAAACAACCTACATTTTCTAATAAAATTGGGGAAAGTTGTAGTCATCCTGATTGTTTAAAGCTACCTCACGCTGAAAAACAAAGTGAAAACGTTGACCTTAAATCTTGAGCTGACCAAAATTTGCTTTCGGGTGGAACTGGGGCTGAACAGCCATCTTTGCTTTGGGTTGCTCCGTCTTCAGAAGGTGCTATGAGTTCTAGAATTCAGTCACTGCCATTACCCCCCCCCAATTCCCACTAGCCTCACACCACACACACACAACCCACCCTGGAGGACAGGTGCAGCCGGCAAGGCAGAACTAAGGGGCTTCTGGGTAGCATCATATAGGATCCATGCCCCACAAATAGAATCATGGGACTCCAAGGAGAGCCGCCCAAAACAACCAGGGTGGGTTGTCTCTGTGTGTGTGAGAGTGTGTATATTTTTTTGTTACTATTAATTTTATTATGATCATGATAATTTGTTTTGTTTTTGTTTATTTTGTTACACTTTTAATTGATGTAAATTGGAAATAAAAAGGAAAAACCAAGTAACAATTAAGTTGATTTTTAATTGAGTTTATTTTAAATAAGTACAGAAATGGCATGGGGGTTGAATAGCTTTTTTTGGTAACTGAACCCAAGGTCTGTGTATTTTGTTTTTGTTATAGTTGTTGAGAGGTCAGTTACCCTTTTTGAATGTTTGTGAGTGCATTGGATGTGTGTGTAAGTATGCATGTGTGAGTGTGTTTTCCTATGAGAGAATGTCATAACACAGGAATGAAAGTACTGTATTCATTCACCGGTTTCAGGGTGGGGTTGGGCATGGTTGGCTTCTTTTTGTTTGAACTAATAGGCATAAATAAAGTAAAGAAAATGATGAGCTGAATGGAATTGTGAAGTATTTTGTACATTAACAGGAATGATGCTTCAAGACATGGTCACGTAGGTGTTTGTCAGCATTTGGTGACCCGCTTGTCTGTTTCCCTTATCCTCTACACTTCCGTTCTCCTCTCTGTCCCTCTCCATATCTTTCTGCTGAGCAATAAAAATTAGACTGAAAAGACTAAACAGTGATATATTCTTCTTTAAAGGGAAATTATTTTTGTTATTACAAACCTACATTGACATTATCACAAAATTACAAATGTCACATTTTAGTTTACCTAAATCTTTTAGATTATTCTTGACCGAAAGTGAAGGGCAAATCTGGAAGGTAAAAGACGAAACGATCCTATTAATGCCAGATTGTTTTAAGATAAGTATAGATTAAGGGAAGATACAGTATACTCCCTTACCTTAGAACATGGAGATTCTTTAAGAAACGTCATTAAAGACACAATGAAGCCTCCCGATCACCTCATTCACCTATTTTGCAAGAAGGAAAGCCGGCGATGGCTTGACCTCATCCCACCAGCCCCTTTGCCATGTCTTGGACTAGGCATAAAAAAATACAATAATCGTCCATTTGCGTAACACTTTGTACACGTTTATTTACCAAGTGTTAAAAAAATTATAAATTCCACTTACAAACGTGATTTGAAATATGGTTTCTGTATTAGTTTGTGTGTGTGTGTGGTCAGGAGATGAGTTCGGTGTAGAGTGTCTGGTTGGCGTAGTCGGCTGGCCTGCCCTGGGACAGGGGGAGATGGGGGCTGCCTCCCAGGCCGGGCTGGGGATTCCCAGCACTCATAAAGTAGAAAGGCACGTGGGTAATCTTCCCATTAGACCAACACTGTGGAGAGACAACATCACTACAGTCACTGGGATGAGTTTAGCACCACCTAGCTAGACCTGGTGCTCTATTCACTACAGCACATCAACAGCCATGTAAAATGGAATGATCAGTGTGTAGACCATCTAGAATTTCTAGTTGAAGTCTCATTGCCCATCTTTCCCATTCAAATGACATTAATGCATAAATTACTTTGAGTAAAACAAAAAACAAATAAACTTTAAATTGAGAGTAAACTATAGCTTTAAGATCAGTTTAAGCAGCACTGTGGGGCAACATCTAAATGCCTGGTGGTCCCCTAAATGTAAAGAGTAGAGTTTATAGAGAGACTGACCACAGTGAGCTGGGCTCCATGCTGGTAGTTGGGGTTGAATCGCATCAGTCTGGGTTCTGTCCCGGCCTCCCCCTGGACAAAACCACTGACACACATAGACAGACAGTTATTACCACTGACATACAGAGATACACAACACTGATCACCACCGAGATACACTGAGACACCCTCCTGGCAATGTAATATACTAGAGCACATACCATGGCAGAAGCTTAAAAGCGGGGTTGATTTGAGTCTTGAACACTGCGATCATGGCAGGGCGGCCTGCTTCAGCATCTCCTGATGGAACAGGTAAGAGGGAGGAAGTGAGTGAAGGAGAGAAGATGACAAAACACACTTTCCAACTTGGAGAAAGAGGAGAGGAGGGAAAGAGCCTGACCTTTGAGAAGCACAGCTAGTCTTTCTCCTGTCGGGTCCCATGCTAGCGACTGGATCTCTCCTCCGACCCTGACACACACACAATAAGCCAATCTGTAAGGTTAATCAACAACTAGTTTAGTGAATGACTAGTTAACTCAGGCCTTTCCTTACGCCATATCTCCGTCTGGTGTATTTAAGGTGGTCTCAGACAGGTCAGCCACCACTGTTGCTGCCTTCGGCCCCCCTGACATCCCTAAGGGCATCCCTAGTGGAGAAAGAGGAAAACTTACACATCAAAACAAACAATGCAAGCACACAGCACACAGTGTAAGACAACTAAGAGGTTGGACTGCATCATATTGTACATGGAATTGTGTGTGTGTGTTTGTGTGTGTACCTGGGGTGTCAGTGAAAGTCAGGGCATAGATGACAGTCTCTCCTTGCACACTGAAGAGCAGTTGACTCCCATCAGGACTCCAACTGCCAGACTAGACAGTTACAGAGAGACAGTTAGCCAAACACACAAACACACAGACACAGACACAGACACAGACACACAGACCAGGTGTCTCACCTGACAGCGTCCCTTCAGACAAGGCCACCGCTCGCAAGTCCACATCCTGGTTTCCCAAACCCTGCAGCAACACACACATAAGACATATATAATACACATGTGGTCCTCTGTAGCTCAGCTGGTAGAGCACGGCGCTTGTAACGCCAAGGTAGTGGGTTCGATCACCGGGACCACCCATACACAAAAATGTATGCACGCATGACTGTAAGTCGCTTTGGATAAAAGCGTCTGCTAAATGGCATATTATTATTATTATTATTATTATTATTATTGCAGTAATACAGAAACATCAACACTACATTAAACTCTCCTGCACTACCGTCTCTGACCTGAAGAGGGAGGAGGGTGTAGCTGCCAGCACGCGACTGCCATCGGGGGACCAGGACAGGTACGTGACTCCTCCCCCTCCCACACGGTGGAGAGGCACACAGCTCTCAACAGCTACATCCCACACCTGACAGAGATAGACAGAAACAGAGACAAAGAGAGAGAGAGCACGAGAGTCACAAGGATGTTCCAACATCACAGTAAAACACTTTCACAGCTGAGTAGCAGTAGAGTAGAGGCTGAGGCTGCTGGTTCCTACCAGCATGGCAGTGTCCCTGGGAGAGGCCGACACCAGGAGTGATCCATTAGGTGACCATGCGATGGAAGTGACGGGGGAGTGGCCTGGGTGGGACAGGACCTGGGCACAGCCAGAAGAGGGCCTGTGGGAGGGAAGGAGAGATAGAAAGAGATTGAATGAGAAATAGGAAGGGCGGAGAAAGAAAGCTCAAGAGTATAATAATGACTAATGTACTGTACATAAAGCGTGTGTACCTGGTAGAGAGCGAGGTGGGGTCCACGTGCCAGATCAGCAGGCAGTTGTGACAGGCGACGGCCAGGGCAGACGCACACAGAGGCTTCCACTGCAGGGCTGCCACACTCCGCTGCAGACGGTGCTTTAGGGTAGGAGTAGTAGCACTGAGGGAGAGAGAGAGACAGAAGAAGTTTAACACCGCACTAGGTTGGTCTGACTGAATATGATTTTGAGGACATGGAAAGGACAGGAAACCGGCCCATAGGGAGATTCTCAATTGGTTTTGCTTGGCTCCTCGCGTCCTCTCCTCGCCTTTTGAAAAAGGTCAAAAATAAATTGAGGATAAGCGGCAAGGAGAGGAAACAATTGCGCTTATATGGAATACCAAAATAAATGTGTTAAGTAGTAAAAATGTAGTTGTGCTAGATATTTTATAGATAAAAGGATAAGTAGCATTTTGATTTTAAATATGTGCATTATTTTCTTCTCCAAGAACACAACAGCTGTTTCAAAGGGGCCGTGACTGGTTTCAAAACTTGTCCGCGATAGCCGCCCGTAGGATACTCTTGTGAATCCTCTGCCGAAGGATGTAATCGAGGAGGTGAGCATACTCCTCCGTTCGCCTACTAACGAAATGACACTCCTCGAACACTTATCAATTTTTGGGTCACAGAACCTTTTGCCCAATTGAGAATCTCCCATAGAGTTTAATAGTCAATGATACAGCACAATGGCAACAGACTGACAGCGGGGCCATGAGTCTGCTACTTACCTCTTGGGGTTGTAGATCTTGATGGAGTCGTCTAGCAGGGCCACAGCACACTTCTGTGTGTGTGGGTGCCAGGCAAAGCTCCGCACTGCACAGTCCGACCTGAAACACAGGGAGCATGAACAGGGTCTGGTTGCACCAGTTGGGCGTAAAAAACGTTGGTCTTTAATAGGGCTGTTGCGGTGACGGTATTACTGCCACACCAGCAGTCAAATTCCACGTGACCGTTGAGTAACAGTAATCTCCTCCTATGCACTCTGGACATGCGTTGGTTGTACCCAACTCTCTAATGACCGTCAGGTCACTAATGGCCTGGTCCTGAGGGCTCTATTGTCCCTCTAACAACTCTTACAACAATGCAAACGCAATCGAAAATCACATAAAAGACTTATCATCAAAATAGTATCATGCTTTTAAAACTTACTTCACTGTGATCGATCAATTTGAAGAAAGAAGTTCAACAGCAGGTTGAAACTGAATGGAAAACATGGTCATTGTGGATGTTGTTTCAAAGTCAAAAACGGAAATGGACAGCGCTTTCTAAGGTGATGATTAATTAAAAACCACCCATATGCAGAGCTTATGCATACATATAGGCCTATATATGAGCCCAAGCCAAAAAAATAAGAAATTAAAATAAAGATTGTGCCGTTATACACTGAGTGTACAAAACATTAGGAACACCTGCTC
Organism: Coregonus clupeaformis; assembly: GCF_020615455.1. Lineage (NCBI taxonomy): Eukaryota > Metazoa > Chordata > Actinopteri > Salmoniformes > Salmonidae > Coregonus > Coregonus clupeaformis. Next base: position 1,365,169 of record NW_025533467.1, read on the forward strand.
TTTCCATGACATGGACTGACCAGGTGAATCCAGGTGAAAGCTATGATCCCTTATTTATGTCACCTGTTAAATCCACTTAAATCAGCGTAGATGAAGGGGAGGAGACCAGTTAAAGAAGGATTTTTAAGCCTCGAGACAATTGAGACATGGATTGTGTGTGTGCGCCATTCGGAGGGTGAATGGGCAAGACAAAATATGAAAGTGCCTTTGAACGGGGTATGGTTCCAGGTGCCAGGCACACCGGTTTGAGTGTGTCAAGAACTGCACGCTGCTGGGTTTTTCACGGTCAACAGTTTCCTGTGTGTATCAAGAATGGTCCACCACCCAAAGGACATCCAGCCAACTTGACACAACTGTGAGAAGCATTGGAGTCAACATGGGCCAGCATCCCTGTGGAACGCGTTCGACAAAAGGGGGTGCAACTCAATATTAGGAAGGTGTTCCTAATGTTTTGTACACTAAGTGTACAATACATAGCCTAATAGCCTACTGCATTGGCCTACTACACATAGCAGAAAAACATATAAAATAAAATGTGTATTTGGAACATAATTGGTCTAGCTTATACTCCAAAAATGTAACAAATTCTAGTAATCACCTTTGAGTGTGGACTGTATTATTATGCATACTGGCTGGACTGGTTAACTTATGCGACACTCCAAACTTTCTATCCATGAGTCTGAGAGAGAATGTATAGGCCTAGGCGATGCTATTGGTTCATTGATTGTGCAGGGCGGCACAAAGGGTTTGCCTACAACTACCGTGAATTTGTATTTGATGCATCAAAACAGACCTGATCTACCTGCGAGAAATTGTAATGGATGGCAACTTTAAGCCAAGTATGATTGGTGATAGATTTAAATTATGGGCTGAAAATGGACTGACCAAGTATTATCAGATGTTTACAGACAAGGGGCTAGATACATTTTAGAATCTATCAATAATGTACAACCTCCAGAACTCTCAGTTTTACAATTATTTACAAGCAAGAAGCTACCTTACTAAAGCAGTGGGACCTAATAAAACACTTAGTGATATACATCTCTTAATTACACTGAACAAAAATATAAACACAACATGTAAAGTGTTGGTCCCATATTTCATGAGCTGAAATAAAAAAGATCCCAGAAATGTTCCATATGCACAAAAAGCATATTTCTCCCAGATTTTGTGAACAAATTTGTTTACATCTCTGTTAGTGAGCATTTCTCCTTTGCCAAGATAATCCATCCACCTGACAGGTGTGGCATACCAAGAAGCTGATTAAACAGCATGATAATTACACAGGTGCACCTTGTGCTGGGGACAATAAAAGGCCACTCTAAAATGTGAAGTTTTGTCACACAACACAATGCCACAGATGTCTCAAGTTGAGGGAGCGTGCAATTGGCATGCTGACTGCAGGAATGTCCATCAGAGCCGTTACCAGAGAATTTAATGTTAATTTCTCTACCATAAGCCGCCTCCAACGTCGTTTTAGAGAATTTGGCAGTATGTCCAACCAGCCTCACAACGTGTATAGCATCGTGTGGGTGAGCAGTTTGCTGATGTCAACGTTAGTGCCCCATGGTGGCGGTGGGATTATGGTATGGGCAGGCATAAGATACGGACAACGAACACAATTACATTTTATCGATGGCAATTTGAATGCATAGAGATACCGTGACGAGATCTTGAGGCCTACTGTCGTGCCATTCATCCGCAGCCATCAACTCATGTTTCAGCATGATAATGCACAGCCCTATGTCGCAAGGACCTGTACACAATTCCTGGAAGCTGAAAATGTCCCAGTTCTTCCATGGCCTGCATGCTCACCAGACATGTCACCCATTGAGCATGTTTGGGAGGCTCTGGATCGATGTGTACGACAGTTTGTTCCAGTTCCCGACAATATCCAGCAACTTCGCACAGTCATTGAAGAGGAGTGGGATAACGTTCCACAATCAACAGTCTGATCAACTCTATGCGAAAGAGATGTGTCGCGCTACATGAGGCAAATGGTGGTCACACCAGATACTGACTGGTTTTCTGATCCGCGCCCCTACTTTTCTTTTAAAGGTACAGTATTTGTAACCAACAGATGCATATCTGTATTCCCAGTCACGTGGAAAAACATAGATTAGGGCCTAATTTATTTATTTAAATTGACTGATTTCCTTATATGAACTTTAACTCAGTAAAATCATAGAAAATGTTGCATGTTGTGTTTATATTTTTCATCAGTACAGTAATAACCCAAGAGGACTGGGAGGACATATCTAGAAACACATCCAAGACAACCACCTCTCTACTCTGGAGGGAATACTCTTGAAAATTCAGTCAAGATTTTTTATAACTCCTATAACACAATCAAAATACAACCGTGACATCACACCAACTTACTGGCGTAACTGTGGGGAGAGCAGAGCTAACCACACTCACATATTTTATTCCTGCCCAGTCCTCAATCATTTCTGGATCGAAGTATACAAAGTATTGGATGATATGTTCAAATGTTTACTTTCTCTAAATCCAGAACACATACTCCTGGGGAGGACAACTCATGCACTGGTCCTCGACTCTGATAAGCCAGTATGAAAAAATTTAAAAATAATAATGTATGCACTCACTAACTGTAAGTCGCTCTGGATAAGAGCGTCTGCTAAATGACTAAAATGTAAATAAGTACCTCTTCAGAATTCTGAGAATAACAGCAGTTAAACAGTTAACTAGAAACTGGCTGAAACCGCTGGCACCCCAAATAAGCAATTGGAAAGAAACCGTTAACGAAATATGTAGTATGGAAATGACAAATCATAGAATAAGAAACAAAATTACTATTTGATATAAAGATAGGGAAAAAATTAAAATAGATGCTAAACGTGTTTATGTTAATTTAACGGTTAATTACCATGAGACCAGCAGTCATTTGCTTGACAATAACAGGCTGACAAAATGTCATGACCGCCACAGCCCTAGTCTTAAATGCTAGGTCGGGTGTAGCTATGTTCCGACTTAGGGATCAGAATTTACACCTTTTTCACCAACCAAAAATAAGACTAGTTGTAGCTATGTCCGGTGTAAACAATGCGCATTCCTGAGATTTGATACTTCATAATGATGGTTGCTAGGCAGCGCCCGTTACCAGGCTGTTACCATCCTCGTGGCAGTTCTAAACTTTGTGAGGCATGTCACTTCGCAAAGCCCACCACTATGCGTTCTTAACCACAACTGGTTGGATCAATAAATATTTACTGTGGGAATGAATACCAATAAATATTTACTGTGGGAATGAATACCAATAAATGTTTACTGTGGGAATGAATACCAATAAATGACAAAAATATTGGAATAAAGTAGGCTAATGTCACTGAAGGAATGTTTTAATTTGTTGCTTACTCAAACTCCCAAAGTTAACAGTTTTAAATCATTTAAAACAATAGCCAAGTGTGGTCAACTATAATTTCAGCACCGTTTTGATAGGGACAGCACCATCGTGCTGTTTTGAGACAAGCGTGGGGACTTGTCTTGATAAATCAATCAATGTCAGATTTTTGTTTTAACTGAATCGTCAGTGATCTTCTGGTCGGAAAATTGGAGCTCTAGAAAGATACCCAAGTTTGCGACTTGGAATTCCGAGTTGAATGACTGTTCAAAACCATTTTTCCCAGTCGTATCTCTTGCTTTTTTTTTTTTTAAGTTCCTAGTTGTCTTGAACACACTGAAGTCGGAAATTTCAGAGTTCCCAGTTGTTTTGAACACAGCATTAGTCTCAGCGGAGGGAGGGAGAGAGCAGCAGAGGGTCCGCCTCTCATGGTCCCTGCTCTCTCCTTTCTTTCCTCCGGTGAGACTGACCAGAGAGAGGGGACATCGTCTTCCACCTGATGGCGAAACTCGAGTTGTACCTCTGCCTCATGCACAACAAATTCATGTTGTTCCTATGACCAGAGAATGTGAAATATTCCTCATTATTAAAATAGACAACGAGCTGCTAATAATAATGAAAACACAGGGCTATCGATACACTTGGCTACTCATTCATCATTCATTGCAGTGCCAGTGGAAGCAGGGAGAAGTAAGTTTTATGTTTTGTAATAGTGTTGAATAAAAACAGTGTTGACAGTGCTGAATAAAATCTTAGACATAAACTCACTCATAAAAACAGCTGCTCTTTGCTGTATTCTTTGACAGTCTCTCTTTCTCTGGTCAAGGTTTTAAATGTTATGTATCTCAGGAAGGCTAGTATCAAATTTTGCTGTGGCCAGGGTTGTGGAAACTGTAGGCACGGTGATTTGAGCTATCCGATTGGCCAGCGCAGCAGGCACACTCGATTTAGCCAGAGATCTCCTGGTCCGCCGGGTAGGCAGAGTTTGTATTTTCAGACAAATGAAATGGTTGAAAATGGGAACCCTTTGACTACCCGCTGCACAGGGCTTCTGAATCAAGTGTACCCACCGCAAACAGCGGCGCACTAATACAAATAAAAAAAGGAGCGCAAGTTCGTGATCGACCAGTGGGTGACCACTGCCCTAAAGTTAAGAAATAACTAATATTTGACAAGGCCATACAGGACATAAGAGAGGGTATATTTAAGGATCTAATTCGGAACTGAAACTAAAGAGGTGGTCTTACCAGCCGAGCACCTGGGAGAACTCGGCGGTCATGTCCTCGCTGCTTAACTGAAGACAAAGGGCAGACAATGACAGTCAGTTAGAGAAGCCTGCAGATTTCTATGTTAGCCATGTGAACTGACTGTGAGACTAGGCCACTTACTGTGAGATGAGGAAACAGAGAGCCGTGGAAGGAGGAGACCCACCGTAGCAAAGCCAGGGCACAGCTAGAGCTAACCCCTAGCCACTTGGGCACTGTGAACACACACACATTAAAGAGTTACACAAACTATTGCATTATTGAACACTTTCTTATCAGAAGCGCAGTCTGCATGTAATACTTTCATGACCGTGAAATAATTAAGATAACATGGCACTCACCCTCTGCACTGGAGTTAGCTATTTCATTTAGGAGTCCAGAGAGGCCTGCATCACGCCTAGCATACAGACACAGAGGTGGGGATTAGTGAACAGGGCTTTAGAATTGACTGTGTGTGTCTCTGTCTGTCTATGTCTGTGTGTCACACACACCAAGCCCCTGCACTCCTTGTGTACAGTGTCTCACAGTGGTCCCGAAAGGCTGCCTTGCTGCTGCTCTCTTGGCGGCTGTGAGGCTTCAGTGACTCTCGCGGGAAGTACAGATTCAGAGCATGTGAATCCTACAGCAAAAGGAAATAGATTAGACACATATCTCTCTCTCTCTCTCTCACACACACACACACACACACACACACACACACACACACACACACACACACACACACACACACACACACACACACACACACATACACACATATACACACATATACACACATATACACACATATACACACATATACACACATATACACACACGTTCCTAATATCAGGTGATAAGAGTAAACATCTAAATATTAGTGACAGTTTTTGGTAACTAGTCCTAGGATTGGCATTGATATGATAGCCTGCCTGCCCACCCACCCCAAACCAGACTGATGCTGGATCTGTGTTGGACTCGTCGTATTGAGAAGTCTCTCCATAGTCGGGCAGCGGAGGCGGGAACAGAGCCAAGGAACACATCATAACCACATTCCTCCTGAAATATACATCACATTTAGTAGCTCAACATTCAACTATCACATGCAGATGCTAGCTAAATTAGCTAACTAGTCACAAACGTTAGCTAACTAGCTATCGTTAGCTATCTAGCAAGCTTAGCTAGCTAGATTGGATTGACACTTTAGCCTTGCTAGCTAGACTGATAATTACAAAATACAACTACTCAGTCAGTTATCCATGTAATGGTGTTACCTTTCTTTTCCTGTAAAATGTAGCTAGGTTTACAGCAGCTTCAAACCGGTCAGTCAGTAAATCCCGCTGTCCTAGATTCATAAACTACGGAGGCTGTAGAAGGCATACAATACGGAGAATTTCCACAACGCGGACATACTTAGCCCAGAGGTGCTTACGCTGCTGTCATCTATCGGATAAATAGCAGCATTACAGCCTTCTGTTCACAGTTCACATTGGTGCTGTTTGTTACAAGACATGGATGAACCCAGCAAACTGTAAAAACGCGCTGGTTGTTTGCAATTCAAATGTCGTTTTGATGAGTGCATTCATGGTGTGTAGACCTTGGTGGATAAATTATAAGCTATACTGCATTTGAACCATTAATTGTGTCTGTAACTTAGAGATTTCCAAAGACAGAACTAAGTAGTCAGTGGAACAGACATGACACGAAGACATTAAACTTTGCTGAAAAGATGGAAACAACTGTATCATTTTGTGGGGGCGATATTCACGCCCCCTTGTGGGTTTGCAACTCTGTGACGTCAATTCAGCACTGGGAAGGAGACAGCTCCCTCCCTCCCCCAATCCAGCGCGCGCCTCACGTTCCATGGGTCCCCGGTTATTGATAACACAATTTGCCCGCTGGGATTCGTTCTGATAACGTGAACTCATGGGAAGCGACTTTCATGCAATAAAACGACAGACAGTCCGGAGAGGAAAAAACGACGATTGTTCTTCATTATTTCATGTAGGAAGCTGAACCCACCCCTTACTTGACAACGCGACAGCAACCAGGCAGAAAGGTAACGGAATGTCATACTATCAATTATATTAGATCAAATATTATTATGAGATATTCAGGTGCGTTGCCTTTGCTTCATGCAGTGTACTCTGTTCACATTAGCATAGGCTACCACCAGGTCAATCTGGCAGAAAATGCATAATCGTCGATTAATATGAGAAATCATATTTCTGCAGCAGCATGATAGTCTATTACGAAATATTTTGTGTTGGTGCCAACATTCAGTAAATCTACAGACGCTGCTGCAGTTAGACTTGGCATGGACTCGTATGGTCGGGCATTAATTCACGCACGTCGACTGTGATGCTAGTGAGTGTCATCATCACATCCTTGGTTATTTAAAGATTGATCTTCCTGCACTTGTGTGCGAAAGTGCTCTTTCCCACAGGCCCAGTATTTATCCCATTTCACGCTCTCTATTCGCTCGAGCGTCGCGGTTCTCATGCGGTGGTGCAGTACAGAGTACTGGGCTGCCGTATAATGTGAATTGGGTACATGTGGCAATTTTCTCTACCGCTCTCTCTCTCTCTCTCTCTCTCTTACACACACACACACACACACACACACACACACACACACACACACACACACACACACACACGCACCTCAATGGGTTAGGGTTGCAATTTCGTCATATTCTGCAGAACTAAAATGGCAGGACTGAAACACATACTGTATTGTATATGTATAGTTTGCAGAATAAAACTGTCAAGCCAAGCATGTATCAGGACCTAAGTGTCATGCAATACATACAGTACCAGAAGAAGCATAGTACTCATCCTTATTGATTCCAGCAGTGCACCATCCATATCCATCATAGAGTAAAACAAGATATAGGCTATCCTGACCTGTGGTGACACTCCTAAGGGAATCACCCTGGGGATAAAGCTCAGGTCTATTCTGTAGTCAGTGCTATCTACTTGGTTCATTCATAAAACTATTCCCCATTCCAGGTGATTTGGCCCTGTTTGACTAGCCTCGTAATTACCAGACTGATTACCACTGTAGTGAACATTCATGTAAGCTCGCAAGATCGGGCGGCTTGAGAGGCTACTGTTTGACTGCCTTAATCCAATTCATAAATATTAAGATGTGGTCTACTGAATAATTGAGGCTTTTGTCTTTATTGAGGAGAAACTGTATGTAATGGTTGACTTGCTCTCACAGGATTTTTTTTTTAAAGAAAGGCAGAGTAAGATTTCTTAATTCCATGTAGTAAAAATAAATGTATCTCCCTCTCCTCTCCTGCAAATTAAGGCCCATCTGTTTGATGTTTCGTCTGTTACAGACAGTCTTTCTGCATAGGTGAACAACACCTATGTAGTTGACTTGATAACAATAATGTATAATTTACTTCAACTAGAACAACTATGTACCATACTGACAAGGCCAAACACACATCACACACTGTTTTAGAATGAGAAGTCAAGATACAGGTCTATTTCAGCAATGGACAGCTCTGAAACAGCCAAAAGTCTAGGCATCAATGAATTATACTGATTTATAATGACTCATTGCATTTTCCCTCTCCTCTTCATCTTTGTGTTACTCCATCCAGGCCTCCCCTTCTCCCTCTCTACTCCCGTCCATCCTTGGTTACTGTGTTGTGGGACCCCCTGATGAGTGGGATCTGCCTCCATGAGCCCCACGCCCCCTCCCCCTCCCTCTCAGGCTTCAGCACCCCCATATCAGAACCTACCTTCCGCAGGCTGGATACAGACACCCCCGCCTGCACCCCAGAGACCGACCTGACCCCCACCCAGTGTGTCCTCCGCAACGTGCTGTCCATCGACACAGGTGGGACACCGGTTGTGCCAGGTGGAGGTGAGGGTTGCCCCCACACCTGTGGCAGCAGCCCGACTCCTAGCGACGGGCCCCCGGCCCACTTTGACAACAGCGTGCTGAAGTTGCACGAGTATGAAGCCTGCCAGTGTGGGGGCGGGGCGGAGGCGGGGCTTAGCTCAGAGGCTGGGGCCATCCGCAGCCAATCAGACAACATCCGGCTGCAGCAAGGAAGTGGAGGGTTCCTGGAGGGGCTGTTTGGCTGCCTGAAACCCGTCTGGACCATGATCGGGAAAGCCTACTCCACCGAACACAAGCATAACCAGGAAGGTGCGTGGAGTGAGTATAACAGCCAATTCTATGTCACTTCACTATTTGCACAAGGTCTTCTGTGTTTAACAAAGACATGTGTATACTTTTAGGATACTGAATACTTAACCAATACAGAAATACATGAGAGACACTTCAGGATATTTCACTCAGCGTAGGATATGTAATGTACGACAGCAAATCTTTTGTCACTTGAAATGTTAGTCATTCACTGTCAAGATGTTGAGGTAAATCTGTAACCATGGTGATGCATTATATATAAAGGTTAAACTTGACATCATTTCATTATGGAGGTACTTCACTAAAATGGTTTACATTTCCCTCTCTGTTTATCTCTCACTCCTGCCATCATGCCCCATTCTCTCTTTACACACTCCCTACAATGCTGCTGATGTTACCTGTGCGCTAGATTTACAGCTGGTTAGCGGATTTACAGCTGGTTAGCGAGACGACACGAGCAGCTGCCTCTACAGCAGCAGGTCCCTGGAGACGACAACACTTCTCATGAAGTATTCATCTGCTTGTTTCTCCGCCTACTGGCTTCTCTTTCCTCACAGTGACCAAACTCTCAGTCATTCATCTATCTAATGTACTCTCATGACGGATAATGGAGGGAGGAGAGATTAGATTTGGGGAGATGTGCAGCTGTTTGCCTCTACATCTCTCCCCAACTGCAATCGTACTGTACACTGAACATATTGATCCAATTGTGAGCTATGATGGTACCACAGGGGGAAAACACCTACTAATGTGTCAATGTAAAGTACTTTTTTCCTCAGGAATGCCTCACAATTGTAGACTAAAATACAACAGATGATGCCGTTTATATGATACATTTCAGCTGGTTTGCTGACTGGACTGGAGTCCGCTCCATCTGCCGCCCACGGCCTGTGACTGACTGTTTCCTTGTGTTGATGTTGTGTTCTTAGAATCCTGGGAGGTTCCGTTTGAAGAGATCTCAGACCTGCAGTGGGTGGGCAGCGGGGCCCAGGGTGCCGTCTTCTTGGGAAAGTTCCATGGAGAGGACGTGGCTGTCAAGAAAGTCCGGGACATCAAGGAGACGGAGATCAAGCACCTACGCAAACTCAAGCACCCCAACATAATCACCTTCAAGTGAGAAAAACTCCCTGACCCCAAGAAAACAGTAGAGATTTATATGAACATATCAACTGTCCGAGCTATTGTAGCCTATATCAGCAGTACCTAGCACACCAAGACTATTACATCATCAGACACTCACTTCTTCCATTTTGCTCTTCTTTATACTTGTCCCTCTGCCTCCTCCCTCCCTCCCCCAGGGGTATCTGCACCCAGGCTCCCTGCTACTGTATCCTGATGGAGTACTGTGCCCAGGGCCAGCTGTACGAGGTACTGAGGGCGGGCAGGAACATCACCCCCTCCCTACTTATCGATTGGACCATGGGCATTGCCGGGGGCATGAACTACCTACACCTCCACAAGATCATCCACAGAGACCTCAAGTCCCCCAAGTGAGTAACTGTGCTGGATATTATCAAAACCATCCGCCTAGAGACCAGAAGTCCCCAAAGTAAATAAATTAGCTCTTTCTTAAAAAATTGCTTTTCTGGCTTAAGAACAACTAAAATAATAGTGTTTTTCTCTCTATCCATGGCAGTATGCTGATTACCCATGATGACCTGGTGAAGATCTCTGACTTTGGCACCTCCAAGGAGCTCATTGATAAGAGCATGAAGATGTCTTTCGCTGGTACGGTGGCCTGGATGGCCCCAGAGGTCATTCGGAATGAACCCGTATCAGAGAAGGTGGACATCTGGTAAGTGAAGGAATTCAACTTCTTGACCTTAGAAAAGAGGACCAATGCAATCCCATCTCTGATCAGTGATCACTAATATAAGGAGTGTTGTGAACTGCAGGTCGTTTGGGGTGGTGTTGTGGGAGATGCTGACCGGGGAGGTCCCCTATAAAGATGTGGACTCCTCCGCCATCATCTGGGGGGTGGGCAACAACAGCCTGAACCTCCCTATCCCTGAGAGCTGCCCCGATGGATTCAAAATCCTCCTGAGGCAGTGCTGGTGAGTGGAGATGGAGGGAGGGATGGTGGAAGGGAGGGAAGGAGGGGGAGAAAGAGAGGGATGGCAGAAAAGAGGAGAGAGGGGGTAGTGGAAATAGATAGAGGGAAATTCTTTCCTTTTAAATCTTTCCTAGGTAGACTTGGCCCACGTAGATCCATATTGATTATACAGTAGATATACCAAACTTGTCTCTGGCTCCTTGGCTTTGCAGGAACTGTAAACCCAGAAATAGACCCTCTTTCCGTCAGATCCTCCTCCATCTGGATATAGCCTCAGCTGATGTACTCTCCACCCCACAGGAGACATACTTCAAGTCTCAGGTAGCCTACTGTACACTATGTCACACACACACAACCTAATGACCTTATACACAAACAAACACATTCACAGAAGTGCACAGTCACACACACAGTGTCTAAGTGTGTGTATGTGTGTGTGTGTTGAGCAGGCTGAGTGGCGGGAGGAGGTGAAGCAGCATTTTGAAAAGATTAAGTCTGATGGGACCTGTCTGCACCGACTGGACGAGGAACTGATCAACCGACGCAGAGAGGAGCTCAGGTCTGTACCACAACACTCTGACAGACAGAGTAACTCTTCTCTTTTACCTGCTGGAAGTGATGCAATGCCAGGATAGTATAACAGAAAGCCACCAGTGCCTTGTTATGAGCTGGTCAACTACAGTACAGCAGTCCAGGGTCATGTAGAGAGGCAGTTTCACTAACATCAAAGGGCTCCAGTTCCTTTGCCCTTCCTTTATCTACCTTTGGGTGATATAAAAAAGAAAGAAAGAGATGTGGGGAAAAAATTAAGAAAATAGGCTCAGGGCGCATTTCTGTTAAACAGCATTTGGATCCTTTCATGCGTAAACATGATGTCACTTCTTGTGCACTGTTTTTTATTCAGGCACGCTCTGGACATCCGTGAGCACTATGAGAGGAAGCTGGAGAGGGCCAACAACCTCTACATGGAGCTCAATGCTGTCATGCTGCAGCTGGAGCTCAAAGACAAAGAGCTGCAGAAGTAGGTGGATCCTCCAGTCAAAGCACTTCAATGCATGTGGAGTTGTTCAGCAAATTCTAATTTAGCATATCAATCATATCAGCTAGTATGGTATATAGACATACTGAACATGCAGTGTTTGAAAATAACTTGCTAATAAGTCTTTGGTAATTGGGGTTATAGAGGATACAAAAAACAAAAAAAAATTCATAGAAGTAGAATATGTAGAACAGACTAGTTTCTCGATTTCGCATGCAATCACCTTTAATCGTATTGATGTGTACCTAGGAGAGAGCAGTCTTTAGATAAGAAGTTTCCAGGACTGTTCAAGCACCACAGCTCAAGACAGACTAGCTCCTCCAACTCCATGGACAAACTCATCAAGAAGAGAAACGTCCCACAGAAATTGCCCTCTGGAAAGAGGTGAGTTAATTCCGAGAGCCAAAAGCATAGGAGGCAAGGGTAGTTCTAATGTGAACCCCATGCAGAATTAACTTACTCATGTAACCCAATTGAAAGCACTTTAAATAAATGTGTAATCAGATTATATCACAATGTATCTGACCATTGTTTCCTATTCTATCCTGTTCTCACAGGCCAGACATCCTCAAGTCGGAGGTGATCATTCCCAAGATGGATTCCTCCGTGATGCAGGTCACCATCCCCTCCTGCCCCAACAGGGGCTCTACGTCTCCTAGCCGCTCACGGAGGGTCAAGACCCGCCACCGCAAGCCTGGCAAGGGCAGCAGCGGGTACCTGGCTGGCCTGAAGGCCACTCAACCCTCCCCTGGTGGGGACAACCCTGCTCAGGCCAACAGCTTCAGCACGGACCCCTCCAAGCAGCTCCTGGACCCCAGCGCAGCCTTGCAGGCCCTGGGCCACGAGAGGCAGCTGTCCTCCTCCAGCCCAGACCTCATATGCACCACGCTGGCGGCTGAGGATCAGGGGAAAGGAGAGACCACCGTCGGGGGACTGGAGAAGGGTGGCAGCCTGAGTGCCTCCGCGGGTCTTGGGGGATCCGAGCACGGCACGGCGGGTCTGGATGACCTCACGGAGACGCCCCCGCGCAGCGACACGCCCAGTGAGGACGCAGCCTCATTCCCCTTCTCTAGCAGCCCAGACTCGCCATGTGGGAGAGGGGCGGCCGCCGGGAGGGGGTCTGTACTGCGTGCCCCACGCCTTCCCCATGATGGGGACGATAAGGAGGAGGGAGTGAGTGGTGTGAGGTTACCCCGGGTGGCTTCAGGGCACCTCACCCCCTCAGCTATCCTGTACAGGGCAGCCATCACACGCAAACAGGTACAGTCCCAATGAAAAGCTAGTCATGTTCAGTATGTACTCTCTCCTTTCATCTCTGTGAATGTGTTTAGCTAGCTCCCTCTGTTCTCTGGGCTGTGTCCACAGAGGCGTGGCGTTTCTTCAGAGGAGGAGGAGGGGGAGGTTGACAGCGAAGTGGAGTTGCCACGGAGACGGTATGTTTCTGTACTCCAGTACCCAAAAAACTGCCACTAATTTACCTTTATCTTATCTTTGATATCTACACTAAATGGTTCTGTGGTATGATTTTAGGAGTCACAGGGTTTGAAAACATTATGAAAATGGCATTTATAATTCCAATCAGAGATGTTTTGTGTTGCTAGTATGAGTGAATCTGCAAGTGACAAGCAGTATGATGACTATTAAATATGAATCGAATTAATCAAAACTGAAACAAAAGTGGATTCCTCTCTTCTTTTACCTCCCTCTTCTCCCCAGACGTCCGACCAGCATCACCAAGTGCCAGTCGGTGTCCACCTTCAGCTCGGAGAACCTCTCTGTGTCAGATGGCGAGGAGGGTCACACCACTGACCACTCCCACAGCGGCACGCCGGATGTGGTCAGCACCAACACGGACGACCGTCTGGACGACCGCAGCGATGACCTCCTGTCGCAGGGGTCAGAGTTCCCGGCAGACAACACGGACCCGGCGCAGGCCTCTGGCGGGCTGTCTGAGAGGAAAAGAGCTCTGGGCCAGGTCAAAGCCCTGCTAGATGCTGCACAGAATCCTAATGAGGTAACACAATCTGATACTGGCACTTGCGTAGCGCACACTCGTGGGCCCCCTCGGAGGTCGGGCCCCCCAAATAGCATATGAACACATCATAAAATTAGCTTTAAATCTACAACATTTTCTCTTAGCCTCGTGGCGAAATGTGTAGAATAGCAGAGAATTAGCTCAGGGATTCTTGAAAGTCAGGACAATCCTTGTCCGGCAGGGTAACTTTCTTTTTATAGTTAAATGTTTTTTATTTTGTTCCATTATTTGAGCTTAAAATGTACATTTACGGGAATTTTATAAGGGAAAGGTTTTTGTTTTAGAATTGTTTTTAATACTTTCAATATTATAGATTTCCATGCTTGGAAATGCCGTTGTCCGGAGCAAACTCCATCTGCCTGAATAGATTAAGATATAATATGAATTTTGGTTCAAATATGTTATATTTAATTAGGAGTCATAAAGCATCTGAGGAAAAAACGAAATTCCTACTGTGTATATACCACTTGAATGAAGAAGAGAAATTCTGTAAAACACCAAATCTGTCAGATTTTTGTCTAACGTCAACTCAACTCCGTCAGAGTGCTGAAAGATCTGATAGAAGGGATATGTTTTTATTGGGGATTTTCAAATGAATCATTTTCCATATTTGACAAATGTTGAGGCAAAAATATGTCTGTTTTGAGTATCTGTTGTCAACTCCGTCAGTGGCTTGTCAACCCTGATGGCTAACCCCCTTAAGATAGATTTTTTGGTCAATATTCTGAAAAAAATATTTGTATTACTAGCTAGGTTTTCCATCCAATTGGCGACAGATTTTCATGCGAATATTCCATAATCCGCATAAAGAAAACATGCGCATTTTCCCACCAGTGGTATGTTTCCACTAAATGGGCTTGTTGGGAATAAAAGGGCAGGTATACAAGATGGCGTATTGAATACACAGCGGTACAAATCACCTCAAGATAAAACATAATATTCAATATCAGTAAGTTAGACTAAATATTAACATTTCATATAATCGATGGTAATAACATTCAATCTGGTTAATAACACAAATCAAATTATAAGGCTAGAGAAATGTATCTACAAATATTACAACACCCAAACATGACGGAAGATAAACGAGGAGAATCAATCTCCAAGAGAAAACGCGACTCCTCGACTGATACAGATGATTTATGCTTTTCACCACTGGGACTGGTAAGTGTGGAAAGCGACCTGTTGAAGTCGATAAATGACAAACTGGGCATACTAGAGTTGGTCATTAATGATGTAAAAGAGTTGAAGGCGAGTCTTGAAATGAGTGACGGAAAAGCTGCGATAATGGAGAGCGATACAAAAAACAAAAAGGGACAGTCACTAGGATGGAAACGGACGTTAAGGAACTTAAAAAGGAGAACAACTTTCTGAGAGAAGCCTTACTAGACATACAAACTAGATCGATGAGAGAAAATCTAGTACTTACGGGTATCCAGAAAAAAAGAGAGAGATTACAGAAAAAATAGTGAAGGACTTCTTTCTTACAGCGCTTCAAATTCCACTCGAGGCTGTCGACAAAATCCAACTCGAACGTGTACACCGTTTTGGACAAAGAGGACAGAGATATGAGCGTCCAATTGTTGCCAAATGTGCCTTTTTTAAGGATAAAGTAATGGTTAAAAGCCTAGGTAAAAGACTTGCTGGCACAAAAATAGGCATGAATTATCAGTTCCCGAGGGAGATTGCAGAACGGCGCAAAGTTCTGTACCCAATCTTCAAGGAAAATAGATTAAAAGGGAAGCGTGTTGCTCTTGTTGTCGATAAACTGTATATTGACAACCAAATGTTCCGCGACACAAAGACTACTCCGTGGCTATTCTGAAAGTTCTAATAGAGGAGTCGAATAATACAACACCCAATACTAGCCATGGTAGGGATTGTAATAATAAAGCACATTTATAGTATGTATAGTATTTTATAAAGGGATAAGACGGTATTACAAGAAAAGATAACAAGCAAAATAATACATCTTCAAATACAACTAAATTAGAACACAAGTACTCAATCAACATAGTGGAGATAAAAACATAGCAAACAGAAGACATAGAAGGCACAGTATGTGGGTATGTGTGGATGAATTGTGATGGAAGGTGTGGTGTGCGTTTTTGTGTTTGAATAAGTGTGGCGTTAAGTGAGTGAGAAAGGAAATGGTTGCATATCCCAGAACCAACGTGTGTCTGTGAGCAGGGGTTGTGAGAGAGAGCTTTCAATTTTGTGCAGATGAGGGATATACATTGTAAAATATCTAATCTAATCTAATATATTTTTTTATTGTCCTATTATGATGGAACGATCCCCAACCCTATATCCTAGACACCCACCTGAGCGACCCATAGAGAAGTCCCCATCTGTTTTATGGACCTGCTGTGAGTTGCCTATATGCAGCCAAAACAGAAAAATAAATGCAGTCAGAGACCTACTTGAGCAGCACCGCCCCCTCAAGATTCTGAGCCTGCCTGGCAGGGTTGGTCCTACAAAGCCAGAGCCCCCTGATGGGAGAGCATAATATACAAGGAAATTCTCAAAGCTGCTAATGAGAACCTTGATGACCTTGTACCTAGCCGGTGGGGATTCCGGTGGGGTACCCCCACCCAGGTAGTGGCAGTGCTGGCAACACTGGCTGCAGTAACCTATGGGGAGGGGGTCACACTCTGACAATCAGAGAGGGGGCTTATCATTGTGGCCCAGGTGGCACAAAATAATCAAAGGTCTGACTGCACGGAGATGCTTGGGAAAAATGGTTACAACGGGGGACCAGAGTGTTTGTGTCTCAGGTGAAGAGGGTGGATCTGATCTCCATCACCTAGGACTTGACATAGATTAAATAGATTAATCAAATCTCACATTGTTGTCAATTTTTGCTCAATCTTGCATGCTTTCTCAAACAGCTGTAACTGTATATGCATTCGTAAATCAGGTCCTTTCTTGAGTTGGGCTCTGGGATGTAACAACCGTTGAGCATCTGATTTTATGGTTGATTGTGGAGGAAAGGGGTTGAGTGTGTTAGAGTATGTGCGTGTGTGTTTATCCCACATCTGTTGCAAGGGGGTAAGGATGTTAGGGAGAATATAGGATGAACCACAATAATTGTTTGCTAAAATAATAATTGCTTGTCAAAAATGTAATGTAATACAATGGCAATCCGGGTTATAGGTTAAAATCCTACGCATGAACTGCCAACATTATTACGCATATTAATTGATAATGATGGAAAATAAGATATGCAAGATATTTGAATAGATATATATTTTTAAATAGCTATATATATATATATTGAGGTGAGAGCATTGGAAATGCTTTTGGCGGTTGACCTGCTTCTGTTTTGTGGGTGGCACTGTGTGCTGTTTTCGATGGATGGGTCCTGGCCTCTCGGGGCCCTAGGGATCCGGAGGGACGGGGGTGGTATGCCGATCACTGGGATGACGGCCCAACTTGAGATGGGGAGGGGCTTTAGTGGGGGAATTAGTGGAGAACAATTGGAGGGTTACTTAGTAGCAATGCAAATATCATGGTACAGCTATATAGACACTCAATCACTATGGTATTTTTTATTGGTAAATTTACAAACATATATAATGATAAATAGATTTGAAACTTGTATCTCATTATGGTATATGGTGAAATAAGTATAGCCAGTTATAATTGTAATGGCTTAGCAGATAATAACAAAAGAAGAACAATATTTACATGACTCAAAGAGAAGGAATATAATATATATTGTTTACAGGAATCTCATTAAAAATAATAATATGCCATTTAGCGACTTACAGTCTTGTGTGCATACATCTTTACGTATGGGTGGTCCCAGGGATCGAACCCACTACCCTGGCGTTACAAGCGCCATGCTCTACCAATTGAGCTACAGAGGACTACAACAATTCTAGATGAAGTTGCGTGGAAAAAGGAATGGGGGGGGGAGAAATATACTTCTCCCATGGGCAAAGAAACTCAAAAGGGGTGATGATATTAATTAACAGTAATTTCGATCCGAATGTGCAAATTATCCAAACAGATAAGCAAGGTAGATGGATTATTTTAAATATGTTATTGGACCATAAACAGACATGGCTCATTAACCTTTATGGACCAAATAATGATGATCCACACTTCTTTAACAATATATACACTGCTCAAAAAAATAAAAGGAACACTTAAATAACACAATGTAACTCCAAGTCAATCACACTTCTGTGAAATCAAACTGTCCACTTAGGAAGCAACACTGATTGACAATACATTTCACATGCTGTTGTGCAAAT
Organism: Coregonus clupeaformis; assembly: GCF_020615455.1. NCBI lineage: Eukaryota > Metazoa > Chordata > Actinopteri > Salmoniformes > Salmonidae > Coregonus > Coregonus clupeaformis. The sequence continues at coordinate 1,383,336 of NW_025533467.1, forward strand.
GGAATAGACAACAGGTGGAAATTATAGGCAATTAGCAAGACACCCCCAATAAAGGACTGGTTTTGCAGTTGGTGACCACAGACCACTTCTCAGTTCCTATGCTTCCTGGCTGATGTTTTGGTCACTTTTGAATGCTGGCGGTGCTTTCACTCTAGTGGTAGCATGAGACGGAGTCTACAACCCACACAAGTGGCTCAGGTAGTGCAGCTCATCCAGGATGGCACATCAATGCGAGCTGTGGGAAGAAGGTTTGCTGTGTCTGTCAGCGTAGTGTCCAGAGCATGGAGGCGCTACCAGGAGACAGGCCAGTACATCAGGAGACGTGGAGGAGGCCGTAGGAGGGCAACAACCCAGCAGCAGGACTGCTACCTCCGCCTTTGTGCAAGGAGGAGCAGGAGGAGCACTGCCAGAGCCCTGCAAAATGACCTCCAGCAGGCCACAAATGTGCATGTGTCTGCTCAAACGGTCAGAAACAGACTCCATGAGGGTGGTATGAGGGCCCGACGTCCACAGGTGGGGGTTGTGCTTACAGCCCAACACCGTGCAGGACGTTTGGCATTTGCCAGAGAACACCAAGATTGGCAAATTCGCCACTGGCGCCCTGTGCCCTTCACAGATGAAAGCAGGTTCACACTGAGCACGTGACAGACGTGACAGAGTCTGGAGACGCCGTGGAGAACATTCTGCTGCCTGCAACATCCTCCAGCATGACCGGTTTGGCGGTGGGTCAGTCATGGTGTGGGGTGGCATTTCTTTGGGGGGCCGCACAGCCCTCCATGTGCTCGCCAGAGGAAGCCTGACTGCCATTAGGCAATGAGATGAGATCCTCAGACCCCTTGTGAGACCATATGCTGATGCGGTTGGCCCTGGGTTCCTCCTAATGCAAGACAATGCTAGACCTCATGTGGCTGGAGTGTGTCAGCAGTTCCTGCAAGAGGAAGGCATTGATGCTATGGACTGGCCCGCCCGTTCCCCAGACCTGAATCCAATTGAGCACATCTGGGACATCATGTCTCGCTCCATCCACCAACGCCACGTTGCACCACAGACTGTCCAGGAGTTGGCGGATGCTTTAGTCCAGGTCTGGGAGGAGATCCCTCAGGAGACCATCCGCCACCTCATCAGGAGCATGCCCATGCGTTGTAGGGAGGTCATACAGGCACGTGGACGACTGAGCCTCATTTTGACTTGTTTTAAGGACATTACATCAAAGTTGGATCAGCCTGTAGTGTGGTTTTCCACTTTAATTTTGAGGGTGACTCCAAATCCAGACCTCCATGGGTTGATAAATTTGATTTCCATTGATAATTTTTGTGTGATTTTGTTGTCAGCACATTCAACTATGTAAATAAAAAAGTATTTAATACGATTATTTCATTCATTCAGATCTAGGATGTGTTATTTTAGTGTTCCCTTTATTTTTTTGAGCAGTGTATAATAAATTATCAACCCTGCAAGCAATTCAAGACTATATTATTATGGTGGGAGATTATAATACAGTTTTAAATACAGTGGGGGAAAAAAGTATTTAGTCAGCCACCAATTGTGCAAGTTCTCCCACTTAAAAAGATGAGAGAGGCCTGTAATTTTCATCATAGGTACACGTCAACTATGAAAGACAAATTGAGATTTTTTTTCTCCAGAAAATCACATTGTAGGATTTTTTATGAATTTATTTGCAAATTATGGTGGAAAATAAGTATTTGGTCAACTACAAACAAGCAAGAATTCTGGCTCTCACAGACCTGTAACTTCTTCTTTAAGAGGCTCCTCTGTCCTCCACTCGTTACCTGTATTAATGGCACCTGTTTGAACTTGTTATCAGTATAAAAGACACCTGTCCACAACCTCAAACAGTCACACTCCAAACTCCACTATGGCCAAGACCAAAGAGCTGTCAAAGGACACCAGAAACAAAATTGTAGACCTGCACCAGGCTGGGAAGACTGAATCTGCAATAGATAAGCAGCTTGGTTTGAAGAAATCAACTGTGGGAGCAATTATTAGGAAATGGAAGACATACAAGACCACTGATAATCTCCCCTCGATCTGGGGCTCCACACAAGATCTCACCCCGTGGGGTCAAAATGATCACAAGAACGGTGAGCAAAAATCCCAGAACCACACGGGGGGGACCTAGTGAATGACCTGCAGAGAGCTGGGACCAAAGTAACAAAGCCTACCATCAGTAACACACTACGCCGCCAGGGACTCAAATCCTGCAGTGCCAGACGTGTCCCCTTGCTTAAGCCAGTACATGTCCAGGCCCGTCTGAAGTTTGCTAGAGTGCATTTGGATGATCCAGAAGAGGATTGGGAGAATGTCATATGGTCAGATGAAACCAAAATAGAACTTTTTGGTTAAAACTCAACTCGTCGTGTTTGGAGGACAAAGAATGCTGAGTTGCATCCAAAGAACACCATACCTACTGTGAAGCATGGGGGTGGAAATATCATGCTTTGGAGCTGTTTTTCTGCAAAGGGACCAGGACGACTGATCCGTGTAAAGGAAAGAATGAATGGGGTCATGTATCGTGAGATTTTGAGTGAAAACCTCCTTCCATCAGCAAGGGCATTGAAGATGAAACGTAGCTGGGTCTTTCAGCATGACAATGATCCCAAACACACCGCCCGGGCAAGGAAGGAGTGGCTTCGTAAGAAGCATTTCAAGGTCCTGGAGTGGCCTAGCCAGTCTCCAGATCTCAACCCCATAGAAAATCTTTGGAGGGAGTTGAAAGTCCGTGTTGCCCAGCGACAGCCCCCAAAACATCACTGCTCTAGAGGAGATCTGCATGGAGGAATGGGCCAAAATACCAGCAACAGTGTGTGAAAACCTTGTGAAGACTTACAGAAAACGTTTGACCTGTGTCATTGCCAACAAAGGGTATATAACAAAGTATTGAGAAACTTTTGTTATTGACCAAATACTTATTTTCCACCATAATTTGCAAATAAATTCAATAAAAATCCTACAATGTGATTTTCTGGATTTTTTTTTCTCATTTTGTCTGTCATAGTTGACGTGTACCTATGATGAAAATTACAGGCCTCTCTCATCTTTTTAAGTGGGAGAACTTGCACAATTGGTGGCTGACTAAATACTTTTTCCCCCCACTGTAGCTCAATGGACCGTAATGGAAATCACACTACAAACAATCACCCTCATGCTCTTAAGGAAATCGTGAATGTCATGGATACAGTAGAACTAGTAGATATATGGAGGCTTAAATATCCTGATCTAGTGAGATATACAGTGGGGAGAACAAGTATTTGATACACTGCCGATTTTGCAGGTTTTCCTACTTACAAAGCATGTAGAGGTCTGTAATTTTTATCATAGGTACACTTCAACTGTGAGAGACGGAATCTAAAACAAAAATCCAGAAAATCACATTGTATGATTTTTAAGTAATTAATTTGCTTTTTATTGCATGCAATAAGTATTTGATCACCTACCAACCAGTAAGAATTCCGGCTCTCACAGACCTGTTAGTTTTTCTTTAAGAAGCCCTCCTGTTCTCCACTCATTACCTGTATTAACTGCACCTGTTACCTGTATTAACTGCACCTGTTTGAACTCGTTACCTGTATAAAAGACACCTGTCCACACACTCAATCAAACAGACTCCAACCTCTCCACAATGGCCAAGACCAGAGAGCTGTGTAAGGACATCAGGGATAAAATTGTAGACATGCACAAGGCTGGGATGGGCTACAGGACAATAGGCAAGCAGCTTGGTGAGAAGGCAACAACTGTTGGTGCAATTATTAGAAAATGGAAGAAGTTCAAGATGACGGTCAATCACCCTCGGTCTGGGGCTCCATGCAAGATCTCACCTCGTGGGGCATCAATGATCATGAGGAAGATGAGGGATCAGCCCAGAACTACACAGCAGGACCTGGTCAATGACCTGAAGAGAGCTGGGACCACAGTCTCAAAGAAAACCATTAGTAACACACTACGCCATCATGGATTAAAATCCTGCAGCGCACGCAAGGTCCCCCTGCTCAAGCCAGCGCATGTCCAGGCCTGTCTGAAGTTGGCCAATGACCATCTGGATGATCAAGGGGAGGAATGGGAGAAGGTCATGTGGTCTGATGAGACATAAATAGAGCTTTTTGGTCTAAACTCCACTCGCCGTGTTTGGAGGAAGAAGGATGAGTACAACCCCAAGAACACCATCCCAACCGTGAAGCATGGAGGTAGAAACATCATTCTTTGGGGATGCTTTTCTGCAAAGGGGACAGGACGACTGCACCGTATTGAGGGGAGGATGGATGGGGCCATGTACCGCGAGATCTTGACCTTCCCTCAGTAAGAGCATTGAAAATGGGTCGTGGCTGGGTCTTCCAGCATGACAACGACCCGAAACACACAGCCAGGGCAACTAAGGAGTGGCTCCGTAAGAAGCATCTCAAGGTCCTGGAGTGGCCTAGCCAGTCTCCAGACCTGAACCCAATAGAAAATCTTTGGAGGGAGCTGAAAGTCCGTATTGCCCAGCGACAGCCCCGAAAACCTGAAGGATCTGGAGAAGGTCTGTATGGTGGAGTGGGCCAAAATCCCTGCTGCAGTGTGTGCAAACCTGGTCAAGACCTACAGGAAATGTATGATCTCTGTAATTGCAAACAAAGGTTTCTGTACCAAATATTAAGTTCTGCTTTTCTGATGTATCAAATACTTATGTCATGCAATAAAATGCAAATTAATTACTTAAAAATCATACAATGTGATTTTCTGGATATTTTGTTTTAGATTCCGTCTCTCACAGTTGAAGTGTACCTATGATAAAAATTACAGACCTCTGAATGCTTTGTAAGTAGGAATACCTGCAAAATCGGCAGTGTATCAAATACTTGTTCTCCCCACTGTACATGGCGGAGACTCAATCAAGCTAGTCGTCTTGACTTCTTTCTTATGTCATTCTCGTTGGCAACCAAAAGTTTAAAAAGTGTTGATAGGGGACAGAATACAGTCGGACCATCATATAATTGGTATATACATTACTCTTACTGAATTTCAGAGTGGGCGAGGATATTGGAAATGTAATCAAAGCCTATTGGATGAGGAATTTATAACTGATTTTGTCCGACATAACATAGGTACAGCAAATCCCCTTATTGTATGGGACACCTTTAAATGTGCCTTTAGAGGCCATGCAATTCAGTACTCATCTCGAAAACAAAAGCAATTTAGGTCAAAAGAGTCCATACTAACAAAGGAAATAGAAGGTCTAACAGAACAGATAGATAGCAATACAAACTGTAACATAGAGGCTCAGAATAAATTAGAGGAAAAACAAAAAGAAATGGAGAAACTTATTCAAGAAAGATCAAGTGTAATATATTATAAAAAAGAAAGCAAACTGGATGGAATATGGGGAAAAATGCAACAAATTCTTTTTAAATCTTCAACATAGGAATGCTACCAAGAATAATTTACTGAAACTGCTTACAAATGACGGAGTCACCCATGATTCACCAAATTATATTTTGAAGGAGGAAACAAAGTACTTTAAGCATATGTTTTCATTTCAGTCGCCTCCATCTCCTCTTAACTGAAGCTAATTGTATAGACTTTTTTCTACTGATAATGTAAAATTAACAGCCATACAGAAAGACTCATGTGAAGGTGAAATTACAGAGGAGTAACTTCTGGATGCAATTAAAGACCTTAAGTCCAGGAAAACTCCAAGGTTGGATGGCATACCAGTCGAGGTATACCAAACCTTTTTTGATATACTCAGAGGACCGTTATTAGCATGTTTTAACCACTCCTATGTAAATGGTAGATTATCAGACACTCAAGAAGAAGGTCTGATTTCATTATTACTGAAACAGGATACAAGTGGAAAATATAAAGATCCAGTCCATTAAAAAAATTGGAGGCCCCTTACACTTCAGTGTTGTGATGCAAAAATTCTAGCAAAATGTATAGCGCATAGAATTAAAAAGGTACTGTTGGACATTATTCATTCTAATCAGACAGGTTTTTTTACATGGAAGATACATTGGAGATAATATAAGGCAAGTACTGGAAACGATAGAACACTATGAAAAATCTGGGAAACCAGGCCTGCTATTCATAGCAGACTTCGAAAAGGCATTTGATAAAGTACGACTGGGGTTTATATATAAATGCCTGGAGCATTTCAATTTTGGAGAATCTCTTATGAAAGGGGTCAAAATCATGTATAGTAACCCTAGGTGTAAAATAGTAAATAATGGCTATTTCTCAGAAAGTTTTAAACTGTCAAGAGGAGTGAAACAAGGTTGTCCACTATCGGCATTTCTATTTATTGTGGCCATCGAGATGTTAGCTATTAAAATCAGATCCAACAATAATATCAGGGGATTAGAAATCCAGGGCTTAAAGACAAAGGTGTCATTGTACGCTGATGATTCATGTTTTCTTTTAAATCCACAACTAGAATCACTCCACAGCCTCATAGAGGATCTAGATACATTTTCTAACCTCTCTGGATTACAACCAAATTATGACAAATGTACTATATTACGTATTGGATCAATAAAAAATAAAAATTTTACATTACCATGTAGTTTACCAATAAAATGGTCTGATGGTGATGTGGATATACTCGGAATACATATCCCAAATGAAATAAATGATCTCACTCCAATACATTTGAATAGAAAGTTAGCAAAAATAGATAAGATCTTGCTACCATGGAAAGGTAAATACCTGTCAATTTGTGGAAAAATCACCCTGATTAACTCTTTAGTATTATCCCAGTTTACCTATTTGCTTATGGTCTTGCCTATGCCTAGCGAACAGTTTTTGAAATTATATGAGAAAAACATATTCCATTTTATTTGGAACGGCAAGCCAGACAAAATTAAACGGGCCTATTTATATAATGAATATGAATTCGGAGGACAGAAATTATTAAATATTAAAGCATTAGACCTATCACTAAAAGCTTCAGTCATACAAAAGTTATACTTAAACCCGACTGGTTCTCTAGCAAATTAGTAAGATTGTCTCACCCAATGTTCAAGAATGGCCTTTTTCCCTTTATTCAGATTACAACCTCTCACTTTCAGTTATTTGAAAAGGAAATCATCTCCCAAATATCACAATTTCTAAAACAAGCCATAGAAAGTTGGTTGCAATTTCAATTTAATCCTCCAGAAATTACAGAACAAATAATGCAACAAATATTGTGGTTAAACTAAAATTGATTTGATAAAAAAACGTTTGGATTTTTGACGTACTGATCCCATGGCATAGTGTTTATGAACTGATACACAAAATGACGCCGGATTCAAAACTTAGAATTTTTCAATTTAAATTATTATATAAAATTCTTGCTACCAATAGAATGTTATTTATATGGGGGATACAATCTTCCCAGCTCTGCAGATTTTGCTGCGAAGAGACAGAATCATTAGATCATTTGTTTTGGTACTGTCCATTTGTAGCTTGTTTTTGGACACAGGTCCAGGAATGGCTAAAGGATTGCAAAATTTGCCTGGAGCTAACCCTGCAGATAGCATTACTGGGAGATCTGAAAAGTCATAGTCAGTCAATCAATAATATAATAATACTTTTAGCTAAAATGTTTATTTTCAATTTACAATCTGTAGAAACAATGAGAATAGAAAGGTTCAGAACTTTTGTAAAACATCCCAGTACAGTTCAAAAATATATGGCAAATAGAAATCCAATATGGATGGTGTTAACAGATAGATGGATGGTGTTGAATGGAGTTGAAGGATGGGACTAATAACAACTAACAACAACTAATAACAACAAGATAAATAATAATGTAAGCATACTGTGTCCATAATAAGTATATAGGTTATAGGTTGAGAGCTTTTGTGAAAGAGCACAGTTAGAAAGATATGGCATATAGAAGCAAACCGGATGGACATCATGAAAATGATCGGAGAGGTTGAGGGTAGAGGAAGTTCAGGAGTAAAAACAAACAAAATAGAATTATTGTAAAATTGACTGTGTCCATAAAATGTATATAGTATGTATAAGCTGGAAGTAGAGGCCTAAGCATTGTTGTTCACTTGTTTACTCCAATTAGGGAAGGGGTGGTGGGGTTGGAAAGTAATAAAGGGAAATATATGTATGTGTAAATATGTATGTATGTATATATGTACTGTTGAAGTCGGAAATTTACATACACTTAGGTTGGAGTCATTAAAACTTGTTTTTCAACCACTCCACACATTTCTTGTTAACAAACTATAGTTTTAGTAAGTCGGTAAGGATATCTACTTTCTGCATGACACAAGTCATTTTTCCAACAATTGTTTACAGACAGATTATTTCACTTATAATTCACTGTATCACAATTCCAGTGGGTCAGAAGTTTACATACACTAAGTTGACGGTGCCTTTAAACAGCTTGTAAAATTCCAGAAAATGATGTCATGGCTTTAGAAGCTTCTGATTAGGCTTATTGACATAATTTGAGTCAATTGGAGGTGTACCTGTGGATGTATTTCAAGGCCTACCTTCAAACTCAGTGCCTCTTTGCTTGACATCATGAGAAAATCAAAAGAAATCAGAACTGTAGACCTCCACAAGTCTGGTTCATCCTTGGGAGCAATTTCCAAACGCCTGAAGGTACCACGTTGTTCATCTGTACAAACAATAGTACGCAAGTATAAACACCATGGGACCACGCAGCCGTCATACCGCTCAGGAAGGAGACGCGTTCTGTCTCCTAGAGATGAACGTACTTTGGTGCGAAAAGTGCAAATCAATCCCAGAACAACAGCAAAGGACCTTGTGAAGATGCTGGGGAAACAGGTACAAAAGTATCTATATCCACAGTAAAACGAGTCCTATATCGACATTACCTGAAAGGCCGCTCAGCAAGGAAGAAGCCACTGCTCCAAAACCACCATAAAAAAGCCAGACTACGGTTTGCAACTGCACATGGGGACAAACATCGTCCTTTTTGGAGAAATGTCCTCTGGTCTGATGAAACAAAAATAGAACTGTTTGGCCATAATGACCATCGCTATGTTTGGAGGAAAAAGGGGAAGGCTTGCAAGCCGAAGAACACCATCCCAACCGTGAAGCACGGGGGTGGCAGCATCATGCTGTGGGGGTGCTTTGCTGCAGGAGGGACTGGTGCACTTCACAAAATAGATGGCATCATGAGGAAGGAAAATGATGTGGATATATTGAAGCAACATCTCAAGACAACAGTCAGGAAGTTAAAGCTTGGTCGTAAATGGGTCTTCCAAATGGACAATGACCCCAAGCATACTTCCAAAGTTGTGGCAAAATGGCTTAAGGACAACAAAGTCAAGGCATTGGAGTGGCCATCACAAAGCCCTGACCTCAATCCTATAGAAAATGTGTGGGCAGAACTGAAAAAGCGTGTTCGAGCAAGGATGCCTACAAACCTGACTCAGTTACACCAGCTCTGTCAGGAGGAATGGGCCAACATTCACCCAACTTATTGTGGGAAGCTTGTGGAAGGCTACCCGAAACGTTTGACCCAAGTTAAACAATTTAAAGGCCGTGTTACCAAATACTAATTGAGTGTATGTAAACTTCTGATCCACTGGGAATGTGATGAAAGAAATAAAAGCTGAAATAAGTAATTCTCTCTACTATTATTCTGAAATTTCAGAATTTTTTACTAGGATTAAATGTCAGGAATTGTGAAAAACAGAGTTTAAATGTATTTGGCTAAGGTGTATGTAAACTTCTGACTTCAACTGTATGTGTATGTATGTATGTATGTATGTTTATATATATATATATATATATATATATATATATATATATATATATTTGCGAGAAAAAACAAACATATGGGGGATTGGAAGTGATGCAGACAATTACATTGATGGAAGTTACAATCTATCTGCATTATTAATCTACCCCCTAATAAAAAAATAGAAAAGCGGTGCAAAATGTACTTTGTCGCGATAGTTTTGTCACAAAAACTATTGCGTTAAATAGCAAATGTGCCTACATTGGTCTTGGCACCTGTGCTCTAGCCAACAGCTCGCAGATACCGTGCGAGTAGGTTGTGCGGGTTGTCTAGTCTACATGATGAGATTCTTATGGATAAGAGCGAGAATATTTTTATTTGTCAAACGGCAGTCAAGCATCGATCATCATATCACCAGAATAAGACCCTCAATATTTATTGGAAAGCAGCATCAAGCTCATCACCGTGTACTTTCAACACCCTGTGAAGTTCATCATAATTTATCTGTAGCGAATTAACTGCATGGTTTCCTGAGTCGTAGTGGGAGGACCACACACCACATCATCGCGACTCCAAATTTACTTCGATATGATGGTTATTTTATCAATGTTTCCACCGACGTTTCCCACATACAGTGAGGGAAAAAAGTATTTGATCCCCTGCTGATTTTGTACGTTTTCCCACTGACAAAGACATGATCAGTCTATCATTTTAATGGTAGGTTTATTTGAACAGTGAGAGACAGAAAAACACATGTCAAAAATTGATTTGCATTTTAATGAGGGAAATAAGTTAACTATACAGAACGGGTCTAGTTGTCCTGGGGTCTGTTTGGAACGGGTCTCTGTAATATTATTTATTTATTTATGTACAGTGAGGGAAAAAAGTATTTGATCCCCTGCTGATTTTGTACGTTTGCCCACTGACAAAGACATGATCAGTCTATAATTTTAATGGTAGGTTTATTTGAACAGTGAGAGACAGAATAACAACAAAAAAATCCAGAAAAACACATGTCAAAAATGTTATAAATTGATTTGCATTTTAATGAGGGAAATAAGTATTTGACCCCTCTGCAAAACATGACTTAGTACTTGGTGGCAAAACCCTTGTTGGCAATCACAGAGGTCAGACGTTTCTTGTAGTTGGCCACCAGGTTTGCACACATCTCAGGAGGGATTTTGTCCCACTCCTCTTTGCAGATCTTCTCCAAGTCATTAAGGTTTCAAGGCTGACATTTGGCAACTCGAACCTTCAGCTCCCTCCACAGATTTTCTATGGGATTAAGGTCTGGAGACTGGCTAGGCCACTCCAGGACCTTAATGTGCTTCTTCTTGAGCCACTCCTTTGTTGCCTTGGCCATGTGTTTTGGGTCATTGTCATGCTGGAATACCCATCCACGACCCATTTTCAATGCCCTGGCTGAGGGAAGGAGGTTCTCACCCAAGATTTGACGGTACATGGCCCCGTCCATCGTCCCTTTGATGCGGTGAAGTTGTGCTGTCCCCTTAGCAGAAAAACACCCCCAAAGCATAATGTTTCCACCTCCATGTTTGATGGTGGGGATGGTGTTCTTGGAGTCATAGGCAGCATTCCTCCTCCTCCAAACACGGCGAGTTGAGTTGATGCCAAAGAGCTCGATTTTGGTCTCATCTGACCACAACACTTTCACCCAGTTCTCCTCTGAATCATTCAGATGTTCATTGGCAAACTTCAGACGGGCCTGTATATGTGCTTTCTTGAGCAGGGGGACCTTGAGGGCGCTGCAGGATTTCAGTCCTTCACGACGTAGTGTGTTACCAATTGTTTTCTTGGTGACTATGGCCCAGATGACTTGAGATCATTGACAAGATCCTCCCGTGTAGTTCTGGGCTGATTCCTCACCATTCTCATGATCATTGCAACTCCATGAGGTGAGATCTTGCATGGAGCCCCAGGCCGAGGGAGATTGACAGTTCTTTTGTGTTTCTTCCATTTGCGAATTAATCACACCAACTGTTGTCACCTTCTCACCAAGCTGCTTGGCGATGGTCTTGTAGCCCATTCCAGCCTTGTGTAGGTCTACAATCTTGTCCCTGACATCCTTGGAGAGCTCTTTGGTCTTGGCCATGGTGGAGAGTTTGGAATCTGATTGATTGATTGCTTCTGTGGACAAGTGTCTTTTATACAGGTAACAAACTGAGATTATGAGCACTCCCTTTAAGAGTGTGCTCCTAATCTCAGCTTGTTACCTGTATAAAAGACACCTGGGAGCCAGAAATCTTTCTGATTGAGAGGGGGTCAAATACTTATTTCCCTTATTAAAATGCAAATCAATTAATAACATTTTTGACGTGTTTTTCTGGATTTTTTTTTGTTGTTATTCTGTCTCTCACTGTTCAAATAAACCTACCATTAAAATTATAGACTGATCATTTCTTTGTCAGTGGGCAAACGTACAAAATCAGCAGGGGATCAAATACTTTCTTCCCTCACTGTATATCGGGTCTGGGTGGGAAAGCCCCAGGTCCATTTCGGAATGGGTCCAACTTCACAGCTTTATTTAATTCAGGCTGTAACACAACAAAATAAGTCAAGGGGTATGAATACTTTCTGAAGGCACTGTACATGTACCTCTAATTTATCTATTCCCTACCACTAGTTTCTAATCTACAACTTCTAGTGTGACGTTTTTTTCTTATACCTCAATCTCTTCTTCGATAGTGATGTCAGACTAGGAACATTTACGCTTCCCATAACTCTTGAGGTTTCAGTTGATTCTGTCATCTACCTCTAGCATAATGTTTCTCTCTCCTCCATCTTTACCCCTCAGAGTCAGGCCCAGTGCGATGACTCAGACTGCGACAGCGCTGAGCTTGACCAGTCAGGAAGCGGGGAGCCCAGTCGTCCACCCAGCGCTGGGGCCTGGGCACCTCCATCAGGGTCCCATTCTGGGCACCAACGAAGGTCTCCACAGGGGCCCCAGACAGGGCCTTTATAGAGCAAACACACTGGACACTATAGAACTACAGCTACCTTATAGTAAACGACCATCACAGAGCCTACATACGCCAGTCTCTAAAGCAGGACTTCACTGAATGTGATGAGGGGTCACATCAACTTAGCTCAGGCTATGACAAGTTATCTATCAGTGTCTTGTGCAGCAATATGGGTTTGTTAGTTAGCAAGCCTTCATAAGACAATGCAGGTGATTTGTTATAACTGGATAGCAGTTATGACAGTTTGTAATATCTGATATTTCATTTTTTTTTATAGACTTTAGGTAAAGTGTTAATACAAGTACCTTTAGCCACTGCTCCAGTTCAGAAAAAAAAAAAAAACCTGACAGAAATAAACACTGTCCCCTTTGGTGACTTGCCAACTGGTACTTTACCATCACTGCTCTTGGAGGAGCCTAATGTCCAATTCACTCATTTCTCCCATGCAAATGAATATTGTAGATATCCACATATCACGACAAAAATCAAAATGTATTTTACGTGTAAGATAAGAACTGATGTAAGAAAAAGCAGTATGCAGCTCAATGAACAAATGCATGACTACACATGCTTATAATTTTAAGTTTTGGATGTGTCTGTTTAATATTTTGTGAGAAGGTTTACACTTTTTTACCCTGTATTATTTCCATATCATTTTTTGTTTTTATTATTGATGTTGGAAATTAAGAAAAGGTTATGATGTCAAAGGGGAATGAAAATCTCACCGAAATGTTCTTTCATGGATAGGTCCCTCAGCTGGTAATGTTAAAGTCATACTTTTATCTTAACTCTCCTACCACTGAGTTTTGAATACACATCCCTTTAAGATCACACAGGAATTAGCCAAAACAGAGAAAGAATACTGCTTTCTGGTGGTAGTAGTGGAATAGTAAGCATCCTTTGAATTTCAATAGAGGTTTTCACATTGTAACTGGAAAATAGGAATGATATCAAAATCCAAATATTATGAGCAACAATTTAAAAAAAATACTGTATTGGTAAATCTTCCGAGGTGTGAAGTTTGGGAACATGTAAGCTTGTTGAAGACCCTAGGACTAGGTGATGCCCCTGTATGACAAGAAAGTAAAATCCAATAAAAATCTAATCAAACATAATAACTGAACTACATTGTACCATTCCTTTTCAGTGGGCTCAGGCAGTTTATCACATTTTATTTTTTTACATTAGTAGTAGAAAAGTTACTCATTTTTACCACAGGAAAGTTTTAAATAAAAAAAAGACTGCTTACAGCCAGAGGTAGTTTTAGCATTTCACATTTTTATTTATTTTAAGTTCAACAATTCAGTTGCACCCAAATCTACAATAGTTTGAAAACATGCACAAAAACATGTTTCTTCATCCTGCAAAGAATAATACAAAATAAAATCTGACCAGGCAAAGGAGGAAAACTAGTGTTAGTTCTATAATCTTCCTTCTAGTTATTTTAAATGAATACCTCAAGTCGGATCATATAAAGACCCACAAGTCATTTTGGGGAGTTTTGCCCCTTGCAGCAACCCCCAACCCCCCAGCAGTTAAAAAAAATATTTTCTCTATTTAAAACAAATATTCAAATGTTATTATAATTATTATTTTAGTAATTTCTGAGAAAAGAAATCCATTCCTCTGGCCCGTTGTCTCCGGGTTACCATGCCCCACCCACCCAACCCTATCAGAATCCAGTACACAACAACACTCAAATGTCCTTAAAAAAAAAAAAAGGATGGAAACAGGAATGACAAAATAATTATACAGCAAATAAGAGGTGACACAGAATTCAGTTAAAAATACTCCTCATAGTCCCACTTTAGAGAGCGACGTTTCAATTCATTTCTGACATCGTCTTTCATTACATTTTTTTTTAAAGAATACATCATTTACACCCCACGTATACCCATTGCCCCGTTCTGGAAGTTCAGCTTTAAAGAATGTCAAATATCAGAGAATTCTAACACGAGGACTGGTGTGTATTAAATAAAAATAAATACAGATAAAAATTCATCAAATGCAGGGAAAGAACAGTCCATCTAGTATGTCATTATTGGGTCTTTTTTTCTTCAAATTTTTTTGTACAATATTTTGTAAGAAAAACCTGACCAAAAAAATATGCCTTTTCAGATTTTCCCCAAACTTTTTTCAGATTTTAAGGTCAAAACAGAAAAAAAACAAAAGATTACCAACGAAATATCTTTCAAAATAACTATTTGCAAAGGGAATTTAAAAACATAATAAATAAATAAAATACATTGATGTAATTACAGCTGAGTATATAGGTGTTTAACCAAAGGAAAAGAGAAAACAGTAAGTTGAGAATACTTGGTTTTTGCATTAACTTCAGTGAGGGACTCTCTGTAAAAAGTAGGGGGGGGTTACGTCAGGTGCTGATGAAGATCCTCCGTGTCAGTTGGCTGCCAGTCCAGTAGCTTCAGAGGACAGCCTACAGCAACACAACAAACAAGAGGTGAATCAAAACAAACTAACCTTTGAATACAAGCTGCTTTGATTTCCCAGTCATACAAGTCTAGTCCTCTTATTCTGAACCATGACTTGGCATATCAGTAGTTCCAGCATGTTGTCCCTTACCTGGCGTTGATCAGGTACTCAGCCAGGCTGATGCCGGCAGGGGAGCCGGTGATGGTCACCTGCCTGTCAGAGGAGCCCTCCACTTGGTTGGCGATCTTGATCTGAGCCCCAGACATCTGACGGATCTCATTGATCTTAGCCCCCTGACGGCCAATGATGCAGCCAATCAACTGAGGCAAGGCGGGGAAGAGAGAGAGAGAGTGAGTCAGAGAATAGAAGACAGTTCAACCACTCTTCTCAAGAGATACAGTGCATTCAGTAAGTATTCAGACCACTTCACTTTTTCCACATTTTGTTAAGTTACAGCCTTATTCTAAAATGTATTAAATAAAAAATGTTGCTCAATCTACACACAATACCCCATAATGACAAAGCAAAAACAGGTTTGTAGAAATTGTTGCAAATGTATAAAAAATTAAACACGGAATTATCACATTTACATAAGTATTTAGTTCCTTTACTCAGTACTTTGTTGAAGCACCTTTGGCAGCGATTACAGCCTTGGGTCTTCTTGGGTATGACGCTACAAGCTTGGAACACCTGTATTTGGGGAGTTTCTCCCATTCTTCTCTGCAGATCCTCTCAAGCCGTCAGGTTGGATGGGGAGTGTCGCTGCACAGCTATTTTCAGGTCTCTCCAGAGATGTTCGATCGGGTTCACGTCTGGGCTCTGGCTGAGCCACACAAGGACATTCAGAGACTTGTCCCGAAGCCACTCCTGCGTTGTTTTTGCTGTGTGCTTAGGGTCGTTGTCCTGTTGGAAGGTGAACCTTCGCCCCAGTCTGAGGTCCTGTGCGCTCTGGAGCAGGTTTTCATCATGTATCGCTCTGTACTTTGCTCCGTTCATCTTTCCCTCGATCCTGACTAGTCTCCCAGTCCCTGCCGCTGAAAAAAATACCCACAGCATGATGCTGCCACCACCATGCTTCACCGTAGGGATGGTGCCAGGTTTCCTCCAGATGTGACACTTGGCAATCAAGCCAAAGAGTTCAATCTTGGTTTCATCAGACCAGAGAATCTTGTTTCTCATGGTCTGAGACTCCTTTAGGTGCCTTTTGGCAAACTCCAAGCGGGCGCTCATGTGCCTTTTACTAAAGAGTGGCTTCCGTCTGGCCACTCTACCATAAAGGCCTGATTGGTGGAGTGCTGCAGAGATGGTTGTCCTTCTGGAAGGTTCTCCCATCTCCACAGAGGAACTCTGGAGCTCTGTCAGAGTGACCATCGGATGTCAAATAAATTAACTGATGTTTATGGTTTTTTTTTGTATGACTTGTGTAATACTTTCATCATAGAAAAATTTGACTTAATTTGTTTCACAAGTCACATCCCTGACCAAGGCCCTTCTCCCCTGATTGCTCAGTTTGGTGGGGCGACCAGCTCTAGGAAGAGTCTTGGTGGTTCCAAACTTCTTCCATTTAAGAATGATGGAGACCAGTGTGTTCTTGGGGACCTTCAATGCTGTAGACATTTTCTGGTACCTTTCCCCAGATCTGTGCCTCGACACAATCCTGTCTCGGAGTTCTACGGACAATTCCTTCGACCTCATGGCTTGGTTTTTGCTCTGACATGCACTGTCAACTGTGGGACCTTATATAGACAGGTGTGTGGGTTTCCAAATCATGTCCAATCAATTTAATTTACCACATAGCAATGGGTCTGAATACTTTCCGAATGCACTGTAAAATGGAAGTTTGATTTAAAACATGTTTCTGCTAGAAACACAGATCAGACAAGTATATTAGAAAAATAAAAAATGGCAGAATTAATTACATGAAACTTCAGCTGAAGTATCGAGAACAGGTAAGAGAATTCAAGGGTGGACGGGGACACTTACATCGTTTGGAATGGTCAGCTCATGGGAGCCAGTTTGTGCAGAAGCATCCATGCCAGCTAAAGAGAGAAAAACACTCAGTGCCTACAAAGCAAACAATGCACCGTACAAACTAACATGTCAATGAAATGCTTCACGTCTCCATCCTTCCTCTGTGACCTACCCTGGAAACCCTGGTTGTTGGGAGCGATGGGGAAAGGGCTCTGCTGCATGGCCAGCTGGTGGAGTTTGGTAAGCTGTGGAGAGAAAGATGGATAGAGAGAGATGGAAAGGTGGAGCGGAAGAGTGAGAGATGGACAGAGAGGGCGAGGTGGAGAGAGAGAGGGGAGAATGAAAGGAGAGACAGCAACCATAAGCCAGGAGATACACAGGGCTATGATCAGCACAATTTTATATATATATATATATATATATATATATATATATATATATATACACACACACACACACATACTACCAGTGAAAAGTTTGGACACACCTACTCATTCAAGGGTTTTTCTTTATTTTTACATTGTAGAATAATAGTGAAGACATCCAAACTATGAAATAACACACAGGGAATCATGTAGTCATCAAGGCAAAGGGTGGCTATTTGAAGAATCTCAAATATAAAATGTATTTTGATTTGTTTAACACTTCTTTGGTCACTACATGATTCCCTGTGTTATTTCATAGTTTTGATGTCTTCACTATTATTCTACAATGTAAAAAAAAAAGTAAAAAAAAAGAAAAACCTTTGAATGAGTAGGTGTGTCCAAACATTTGACTGGTAGTGTGTGTATATATATATATATATATATATATATATATATATATATATATATATATATATATATATATATATATATATATATATATATATATATATATATATATATACATATACATATATATATATACACATATATATATATATATATATATATACATACATACATACATAAACACATACAGTGGGGGGAAAAAAGTATTTAGTCAGCCACCAATTGTGCAAGTTCTCCCACTTAAAAAGATGAGAGGTCTGTAATTTTCATCATAGGTACACGTCGACTATGACAGACAAATTGAGAAAAAAATCCAGAAAATCACATTGTAGGATTTTTTATGAATTTATTAGCAAATTATGGTGGAAAATAAGTATTTGGTCACCTACAAACAAGCAAGATTTCTGGCTCTCACAGACCTGTAACTTCTTCTTTAAGAGGCTCCTCTATCCTCCACTCGTTACCTGTATTAATGGCACCTGTTTGAACTTGTTATCAGTATAAAAGACACCTGTCCACAACCTCAAACAGTCACACTCCAAACTCCACTATGGCCAAGACCAAAGAGCTGTCAAAGGACACCAGAAACAAAATTGTAGACCTGCACCAGGTTGGGAAGACTGAATCTGCAATAGGTAAGCAGCTTGGTTTGAAGAAATCAACTGTGGGAGCAATTATTAGGAAATGGAAGACATACAAGACCACTGATAATCTCCCTCGATCTGGGGCTCCACGCAAGATCTCACCCCGTGGGGTCAAAATGATCACAAGAAGAAAAAAAAAATCCCAGAACCACACGGGGGGACCTAGTGAATGACCTGCAGAGAGCTAGGACCAAAGTAACAAAGCCTATCATCAGTAACACACTACGCCGCCAGGGACTCAAATCCTGCAGTGCCAGACGTGTCCCCCTGCTTAAGCCAGTACATGTCCAGGCCCGTCTGAAGTTTGCTAGAGTGCATTTGGATGATCCAGAAGAGGATTGGGAGAATGTCATATGGTCAGATGAAACCAAAATAGAACCTTTTGGTAAAAACTCAACTCGTCGTGTTTGGAGGACAAAGAATGCTGAGTTGCATCCAAATAACACCATACCTACTGTGAAGCATGGGGGTGGAAACATCATGCTTTGGGGCTGTTTTTCTGCAAAGGGACCAGGACGACTGATCCGTGTAAAGGAAAGAATGAATGGGGCCATGTATCGTGAGATTTTGAGTGAAAATCTCCTTCCATCAGCAAGGGCATTGAAGATGAAACGTGGCTGGGTCTTTCAGCATGACAATGATCCCAAACACACCGCCCGGGCAACGAAGGAGTGGCTTCGTAAGAAGCATTTCAAGGTCCTGGAGTGGCCTAGCCAGTCTCCAGATCTCAACCCCATAGAAAATCTTTGGATGGAGTTGAAAGTCTGTGTTGCCTAGCGACAGCCCCAAAACATCACTGCTCTAGAGGAGATCTGCATGGAGGAATGGGCCAAAATACCAGCAACAGTGTGTGAAATCCTTGTAAAGACTTACAGAAAATGTTTGACCTGGGTCATTGCCAACAAAGGGTATATAACAAAGTATTGAGAAACTTTTGTTATTGACCAAATACTTATTTTCCACCATAATTTGCAAATAAATTCATTAAAAATCCTACAATGTGATTTTCTGGATTTTCTTTTCTCTTTTTGTCTGTCATAGTTGACGTGTACCTATGATGAAAATTACAGGCCTCTCTCATCTTTTTAAGTGGGAGAACTTGCACAATTGGTGGCTGACTAAATACTTTTTCCCCCCCACTGTACACACACAGATACACTACCAGTCGAAAGTTTGGACACACCTACTCATTCAAGGGTTTTTCTTTATTTTTACACACACACACACACACACACACACACACACACACACACACAGAGTTCACAAATATGTATCGCTCCTACAGACAGTGAATCACATGGCTTTTCACGCACGACAATGTCTAGGGTTTACGGAGAATGGTGCGACAAACATCCAGTCAGCATCAGTCCTCCGGGCGAAAACAGCTTGTTGATGAGACAGGTCGAAGGAGAATGGCAAGAACCCTGCAAGCTAATAGGCAGGCTACAAACAAACAAATAACGGCGCAGCACAAGTGGTGTGCAGAAATGCATCTCGGAATGCTTAACTAGTCTATCCTTGTCACGGACGGGCTATTGCAGCAGACGACCACACTGGGTTCCAATCCTATCAGCTAAAAACAAGAAGAAGCGGCTCCAGTGGGCACGCGATCACCAACAACGGACAACTGAGGAGTGGAAAACTGTCGCCTGGAACATGAAAGTGAGTTCAGTTTACTTGAGTGGCCTGCGCAGTCCCCAGACCTGAACCCAATAGAGCATCTTGGAAAATACTGTATATACACACACAACATCCCTGTGGAACATGTCCGACACCTTGTAGAATGCCCCAAAGAATTCCAGCTGTTCTGAGGGCAAAGGGGGGACCGACCCAGTACTAGATGGGTGTACCTAATAAACTTGCCGGTGAGTGAGCACACACACACACACACACACACACACACACACACACACACACACACACACACACGCAGGGATGCACATACAGTGCATTCGGAAAGTATTTAGATCCCTTGACCTTTTCCTCATTGTTACGTTACAGACTTATTCTAAAATGGATTAAATACATTTCCCCCCCTCAATCTACACACAATACCCCATAATGACAAAGCAAAAACAGGTTTTTAGAAATTATTACAAATAAAATAAAAAATATTCGGAGCCTTTGCTATGAGACTCGAAATTGAGCTCAGGTGCATCCTGTTTCCATTGATCATCCTCGAGATGTTTCTACAACTTGGAGTCCACCTGTGGTAAATTCAATTGATTGGACATGATTTGAAAAGGCACCACAGTTGACAGTGCATGTCAGAGCAAAAACCAAGTCATGAGGTCAAAGGAAATGTCCGTAAAGCTCTGAGACAGGATTATGTCGAGGCACAGATCTGAGGAAGGGTACTAAAAAATGTCTGCAGCATTGAAGATCCCCAAGAACACGGTGGCCTCAATCATTCTTAAATGGATGAAGTTTGGAACCACCAAGACTTCCTAGAGCTGGCCGCCCAGCCAAACTGAGCAATCAGGGGAGAAGGGCCTTGGTCAGGGAGGTGACCAAGAACCCAATGGTCACTCTGACAGAGCTCCAGAGTTCCTCTGTGGAGATGGGAGAACCTTCCAGAAGGACAACCATCTCTGCAGCACTCCACCAATAAGGCCTTTATGGTAACAAGATTCTCTGGTCTGATGAAACCCAGATTGAACTCTTTGGCCTGAATGCCAACTGTCACATCTAGAGGAAACCTGGCACAATCCCTATGGAGAAGCATGGTGGTGGCAGCATCATGCTTTTGGGGATGTTTATCAATAGCAGGGACTGGGAGACTAGTCAGGATCAAGTGAAAGATGAACAGAGCAAAGTACAGAGCGATCCTTGATGAAAACCTGCTCTAGAGCACTCAGGACCTCAGACTGGGGCGAAGGTTCTCCTTCCAACAGGACAACGACCCTAGGCACACAGCCAAGACAACTCAGGAGTGGCTTTGGGGGAAGTCTCTGAATGTCCTTAGTGGCCCAGCCAGAGCCCGGACTTGAACCCGATCGAACATCTCTGGAGAGACCTGAAAATAGCTGTGCAGCGACGCTCCCCATCCAACCTGACAGAGCTTGAGAGGATCTGCAGAGAAGAATGGGAGAAACTCCCCACATACAGGTGTGCCAAGCTTGTAGTGTCATACCCAAGAAGACTCAAGGCTGTAATTGCTGCCAAAGGTGCTTCAACAAAGTACTGAGTAAAGGGTTTGAATACTTATGTAAATATGATATTTCATCATTTATATATTTTTATAAAATTTGCAAACATTTCTAAAAACCTGTTTTTTCTGTATCATTATGGGGTAGCGTTTAGATTACTGAGGGGAATTTATTTTCTCACCCACTTTAGAATAAGGCTGTAACAAAAATGTGGAAAAAGTCAAGGGGTCTGAATACTTTCCGACTGCTCTTTTCCATATTATATCTGTCTGATAAGCTACCCAGGAAAAGGCAGAAAATAGCTCATTAAAATATGTAGCCTTAGAAATAAGGTTCAAGAAATCAATAACTTGCTAACGTCAGATAACCTTCATATATCCCCTGTAGCTTAGTTGGTAGAGCATGGCGCTTGCAATGCCAGGGTTGTGGGTTCGTTTCTCACGGGGGGCCAGTATGAAAATGTATGCACTCACTAACTGTAAGTCGCTCTGGATAAGAGCGTCTGCTAAATGACTAAAATGTAAATATATTAGCCATTTCTGAGACTCACTTAGATAATTCATTTGATGATACAGCAGTAGCAATACAAGGATATAACATCTATAGAAGAGACAGAAATGCTTAAGGGACATGTGTTGCTGGATATATTCAGAGCCATATCCCTGTAATGCTTAAAGAAGATCTTATGTCAAGTGATATTAAAGTGTTGTGGTTGCAGGTTCACTTGGCACATCTAAAGCCTTTTCTTTTGGGGTGTTGCTATAGGCCACCAAGTGCTAACAGTCAGTATCTAAATAATATGTATGAAATGCTTGATAGTGTATGTGATGTAAACAGAGCAGTCTACTTTCTTCGTGACCTGAATATTGACTGGTTTTCATCAAGCTGTCAAACCAGTGCCTATAATCTGGTTCAGGTTATTAAAAATCAACCTACCAGGGTGTTTACAAACACTACAGGAACAAGCTCATCCACATGTATTGATCACATTTTTACTAATACTGTAGAACTTTGTTCTAAAGCTGTGTCTGTGCCAATTGGATGCAGTGATCACAATACAGTGGCTATATCCAGGAAAGCCAAAGTTCCAAAAGCTGGGCCTAAAATAGTGTATAAGAGATCATACAAAATATTTTGCTGTGACTTATGTGGATGATGTTAAAAATATTTGTTGGTCTTATGTGATTAATAAGAAGCATCCAGACACTGCACTTGATTAATTTATGAAAATGCTTCTTCCAATTATTGATAAAAATGCACCTGTTAAGAAACTGACTGTTAGAACTGTTAAGGCTCCATGGATTGATGAGGAATTGAATAACTGTACGGTTGAAAGAGACGGGGCAAAAGGAGTGGCTGATAAGTCTGGCTGCACATCTGATTGGCTGACTTACTGCAAATTGAGAGATGTGACTAAACTCAACAAAAAGAAGAAACCAGATTATGAAGCCAAGATCAATGATATAAAGAATGATGGAAAAATACATTGGTGTACTTTAAATGAAATTATCGGCAGAAAGACAAATTCAACTCCATCTTTCATTGAATCAGATGGCTTATTCATCACAAAACCATCTGATGTTTACCAATGATTTTAATGATTACTTCATTGGCAGTGTGGGCAAACTTTGGCAGGAAATGCCAACAACGAACAGTGAGCCATCGTACTCATGCAGAAAAAATACAAAATGAAAGAAAAGCATTGCAAGTTTGAATTTTGTAAAGTTAGTATGGGAGAGGTGGAAGAATTGTTATTGATCAATAATGTCAAACCTCCTGGCATTGACAACTTAGATATGGAAAGCTACTGAGGATGGTCGCTGACTCTATAGCCACTCCTATCTGTCATATCTTTAATTTGAGCCTAGAGGAAAGTCTTTGTCCTCAGGCCTGGAGGGAAGCCAAAGGAATTCCGGTACCCAAGAGTGGTAAAGGGCCTTTACTGGTTCTAACAGCAGACCTATCAGTTTGCTGCCAGCTCTAAGCAAACTGTTGGGGAAAATGGTGTTCGACCAAATACAATGATATTTCTCTGTAAACAAATGAACAGATTTTCAGCATGCTTATAGAGAAGGGCACTTAACATGTACTGCACTGACACAAATGACTCATGATTGGTTGAAAGAAATTGATAAGATTGTGGGGGCTGTACTGTTAGATTTCAGTGCAGCCTTTGATATTATTGACCATAACTGTTGTGTTATGGCTTTTCAACCTACGCGCTGAATCCACAATATAGCAAACTAATGGAACTCAGAGGGTGTTCGTTAATGAAAGCTTCTCTAATGTCAAACATGTAAAGTGTGGCATACCACAGAACAGCGCTCTAGGCCCTGTACTGTTTTCTATTTTTTACCAATGACATGCCACCAGCATTAAACAAAGCATGTGTGTCCATGTATGCTGATGATTCAACCATCTACACATTAGCAACCACAGCTAATGAAGTCACTGAAACCCTTAACAAAGAGTTAGTCTGTTTTGGAATGGGTGGCCAGTAATAAACTGGTCCTGAACTTTTCTAAAACTAAGAGCATTGTATTTTGTACAAATCATTCCCTAAGTTCTAGACCTCAGCTGACTCTGGTAATGGATGGTGTGGCTGATGAACAACTTGAGGAGACTAAATTACTTGGTGTTATCTTAGATGGTAAACTGTCATGGTAAACTGTCAAAACATATAGATTCAATGACGGTAAAGATGGGGAGAGGTCTGTCCGTAATAAAGAAATGCTCTGCTTTTTTGACACCACACTCCAAAAAGAAAGTCCTGCAGGCTCTAGTTCTCTCTTATCTTTATTATTTGTCCAGTCGAGTGCTGCAAGGAAAGACCTAGTTAAGCTGAGCTGGCCCAGAACAGAGCGGCACGTCTTGCTCTTCATTGTAATCAGAGGGTTGATATAAATAAATACTATGGCTAAGAGTTGAGAGACTGACTGCATCACTTCTTTTTATAAAGAAACATTCATGTGTTGAAAATCCCAAATTGATTGCATAGTCAACATACCCACATCTCTGACACACACACACACACACACACACACACACCCCACCAGACATGCCACCAGGGGTCTTTTCACAGTCCCCAAATCCAGAACAAATTCAAGAAAGCGTATAGTATTATATAGAGCCATTATTGCATGGAACTCCATTCCACCTCATATTGCTCAAATGAACAGCAAACCTGGTTTCAAAAAAACATCATGCAACACCTCACGGCGCAACGCCTCTCCTCTATTTGACCGAGATAGTTTGTGTGTATGTATTGACATGTAGGCTACTTGTACCTTTTTTAAATGTATGTAGTTCTGTCCTTGAGCTGTTTTTGTCTATTAATGTTCTGTATTATGTCATGTTTCGTGTGTACCTCAGGGAGAGTAGCTGCTGCTTTTGCAACAGCTAATGGGGATCCTAATAAAATACCAAAGAAAATATGAATATTGCGCCATTCGGGAGGACAGTGCCTTGCAAAAGTATTCACCCCCCTTGGCGTTTTTCCCCCCATTTTGTTGCATTACAACCTGTAATTTAAATGTATTTTTATTTGGTTTCCTTGTAATGGACATACACAAAATAGTCAAAATTGGTGAAGTGAAATTAAAATAAATAACGGAAAAGTGGGGCGTGCATATGTATTCACCCCCTTTGCTATGAAGCCCCTAAATAATATCTGGTACAATCAATTACCTTCAGAAATCACATAATTAGTTAAATAAAGTCCACCTGTGTGCAATCTAAGTGTCACATGATATCGCTGTGTGTGTGTGTGTGTGTGTGTGTGTGTATATATATATATATACACACACACACACACACACACACACACAGGTGGTCCTCTGTAGCTCAGCTGGTAGAGCACGGCGCTTGTAACGCCAAGGTAGTGGGTTCGATCCCCGGGACCACCCATACACAAAAAAAAATTATGCACGCATGACTGTAAGTCGCTTTGGATAAAAGCGTCTGCTAAATGGCATATTATTATTATTATTATAATAATACACACACACACACACACACCTGTTCTGAAAGGCCCCAGAGTCTGCAACACCACTAAGCAAGGGGCACCACCAAGCAAGTGGCACCATGAAGACCAAGGAGCTCTCCAAACAGGTCAGGGTCAAAGTTGTGGAGAAGTCAAATGTAAAAATGTAAGTACAGATCAGGGTTATAAAAAAATATCAGAAACTTTGAACATCCCACGGAGCACCATTAAATCCATTATTAAAAATGGAAAGAATATGGCACCACAACAAACCTGCCAAGAGAGGGCCGCCCACCAAAACTCACGGACCAGGCAAGGAGGGCATTAATCAGAGAGGCAACAAAGAGACCAAAGATAACCCTGAATGAGCTGCAAAGCTCCACAGTGGAGATTGGAGTATCTGTCCATAGGACCACTTTAAGCCGTACACTCCACAGAGCTGGGCTTTATGGAAGAGTGGCCAGAAAAAGCATTGCTTAAAGAAAAAAATAAGCAAACACGTTTGGTGTTCGCCAAAAGGCATGTGGGAGACTCCCCAAACATATGGAAGAAGGTACTCTGGTCAGATGAGACTAAAATTGAGCTTTTTGGCCATCAAGGAAAACGCTATGTCTGGCGCAAACCCAACATCTCTCATCACCCCGAGAACACCATCCCCACAGTGAAGCATGGTGGTGGCAGCATCATGCTGTGGGGATGTTTTTCCATTGGCAGGGACTGGGAAACTGGTCAGAATTGAAGGAATGATGGATGGCGCTAAATACAGGGAAATTCTTGAGGGAAACCTGTTTAAGTCTTCCAGAGATTTGAGACTGGGACGAAGGTTCACCTTCCAGCAGGACAATGGCCCTAAGCATACTGCTAAAGCAAGACTTGAGTGGTTTAAGAGGAAACATTTAAATATCTTGGAATGGCCTAGTCAAAACCCAGACCTCAATCCAATTGAGAATCTGTGGTATGACTTAAAGGTTGCTGTACACCAGCGGAACCCATCCAACTTGAAGGAGCTGGAGCAGTTTTGCCTTGAAGAATGGGCAAAAATCCCAGTGGCTAGATGTGCCAAGCTTATAGAGACATACCCCAAGAGACTTGCAGCTGTAATTGCTGCAAAAGGTGGCTCTACAAAGTAGGGGGGGGGGTGAATAGTTATGCACGCTCAAGTTCAGTTTTTTTGTATTATTTCACAACATTTTTTATTTTGCATCTTTAAAAGTGGTAGCCATGTTATGTAAATCAAATGATACAAACCTCCCAAAAATCTATTTTAATTCCAGGTTGTAAGGCAACAAAATAGGTAAAATGCCAAGGGGGGGGTGAATACTTTCGCAAGCCACTGTTTGTGCGGTCAAATAATTTTGCTGATTACCATACATGCAGCAACTCAACACAAAACAATGGATTGATTGAAAGTAGAAGGCTAGCATAGGATCACATCAACAATCAAATCAATGACTCAAAGCCTAATTTCAGAATTTCTATCAAACATAATTGATGTACAGAGAAACTAAACAAAACACATGGTAACAACTAATCATTGAAACAACCAACTGTGTTTAAAACTACCAGTAGGCCTTAGCGATGCATCACTGCAGTGCATGAATTGATTGAAACTCAAAATGGAACTTGGGTGGTTTGGGGGGAGGGACAAAAAGTACAGCGTGTAATAGAGAGAGGGTGGGTGCCATGGCTACCCAGGAGGGTTGACTGTATGTGTAGATATATGGGCTCACTTACAGAATGACCTTCACTTACGTCAGGCTGTGGAATGGCGTGCTGTCCTTGGACAGCGTATGCCTGCAATGAGAGAACAGTACTTAGGAGGGTGCGAGGGAAACGAAAACAAAGAGCATGCACGTGCATACACACACCAAGTGAATGTGCGTGCACAGACAAATACGCAAACACACACAGGCTGTAGTATACTGGGGACCTATGTCCTTGGATGACTGGAATGAGAAAAATGCTATGGGGTAATTCATACATCAACACGCTGTATGTAGGTATCATAAGTAGTCACCTCCTTGGATTTGTTTTTCTGCGTTTTGTTGCGTTACAAAGTGGGATTAAAATTGTTTTCATTGTGATTGCCATTGATCTACATAAAATATTCCATAATGTTAAAGTGAAAAGACAATTCTACACATTTGTACTAATAAAAATATAATAACTAAAATAGTAATTTAGGCATTCCTAAATTATACTGAACAAAAATATGAACAAAACATGTAAAGTGTTGGTCCCATGTTTCATAAAATGTAATAAAAGATCCCAGAAATGTTCCATACACACAAAAAGCGTATTTCTCGCAAATGGTGTGCACAAATCTGTTTACATCCCTGTTAGTGAGCATTTCTCCATTGCCAAGATAATCCATCCACCTGACAGGTGTGGCATATCAAGACACTGATTAAACAACATGATCATTACACAGGTGCACCTTGTGCTTGGGTCAATGAAAGGCCACTATAATGTGCAGTCACACAATGCCACAGATGTCTCAAGTTCTGAGGGATCGTGCAATTGGCATGCTAACTGCAGGAATGTCCACCAGAGCTGCTGCCAGATAATTAAATGTTAATTTCTTTACCATAAGCAGCCTCAAACGTCGTTTTAGAGAATTTGGCAGTACGTCCAACCGGCCTCACAACTGCAGACCACGTGTATGGCGTCTTGTGGGCGAGCGGTTTGCTGATGTCAACGTTGTGAACAGAGTGCCACATGGTGGCGGTGGGGTTAGGGTATGGGCAGGAATAAGCTACGGACAACAACCACAATTGCATTTTGTTGATTGCAATTTGAATGCACACAGATACCGTAACGAGATCCTGAGGGTCATTGTCATGCCATTCTTCCGCCACCATCACCTCATGTTTCAGCATTATAATGCATGGCCCCATGTCGCAAGGATCTGTACACAATTCCTGGAAGCTGAAAATGTCCCAGTTCTTTCATGACCTGCATACTCACCAGACATGTCACCCATTGAGCATGTTTGGGATGCTCTGGATCAACATGTACGACAGCATGTTCCAGTTCCGGCCAATATCCAGCAACTTTGCACAGCCATTGAAAAGGAGTGGGACAACATTCAACAGGCCACAATCAACAGCCTGATCAACTTTATGCGAAGGAGATGTGTCGTGCTGCATGAGGCAAATGGTGGTCACACCAGATACTGACTGGTTTTCTGATCCACAACTCTACCTTTTTATTAAGGCATCTGTGACCAACAGATGTATATCTGTATTCCCAGTCATGTGAAATCCATAGATTAGGGCCCAATTAATTAATTTCAATTGACTGATTTCCTTATATGAACTGTAACGCAGTAAACATTTTGAAATTGTTGCATATTGCGTTTATATTTTTGTTCAGTATAGTTCAAGAGTAAAATTTGGCTTAACAAATCACATCAATTACATGGACTCACTCTGTGTGAAATAATAGGAGTTGAATGACTACCCCTTCCTCTGTCCCCCATACATACATACATACATACATACATACATACATACATACATACATACATACATACATACATACATACATGTGCATTCGGAAAGTATTCAGACCCCTTGATTTTTTCCATATTGTTACTTTTTCTAAAATTGATTAAATTATATTTTTCCCTCAGCAATCTACACACAATACCCCATAATGACAAAGCAAAAACAGGGTTTTAGAAATGTTTGCAAATAAATAATAACAAATACCTTATTTACCTAAGTTGAATGCACCAATTTGTAAGTCGCTCTGGATAAGAGTGTCTGCTAAATGACTTAAATGTAAAATGTAAGTATTCAGACCCATTGCTATGTGGTAAATTCAATTGATTGGACATAATTTGGAAAGGCACACACCTGTCTATATAAGGTCCCACAGTTGACAGTGATTGTCAGAGCAAAAACCAAGCCATGAGGTCGAAGGAATTGTCCGTAGACCTCCGAGACTGGAATGTGTCGAGGCACAGATCTGGGGAAGGGTAACAAAACATTTCTGCAGCATTGAAGGTCCCCAAGAACAGTTGCCTCCATCATTCTTAAATGGAAGAAGTTTGGAAACACCTAGACTCTTCCTAGAGCTGGCTGCCTGGCCAAACTGAGCAATCGGGGGAGAAGGGCCTTGGTCAGGGATGTGACCAAGAACCCGATGGTCACTCTGACAGAGCTCCAGAGTTCCTCTGTGGAGATGGGAGAACCTTCCAGAAGGACAACCATCTCTGCTGCACTCCACCAATCAGGCCTTTATGGTAGTGCCCAGACGGAAGCCACATGACAGCCCGTTTGGAGTTTGCCAAAAGGCACCTAAAGGATTCTCAGACCATGAGAAACAAGATTCTCTGGTCTGATGAAACCAAGACGGAACTCCTTGGCCTGAATGCCAAGCGTCACGTCTGGAGGAAACCTGGCACCATCCCTACGGTAAAGCATGGTGGTGGCAGCATCATGCTGTCGGGACGTTTTTCAGTGGCAGGGACTGCTCCCAATCCAATCTGACAGAGCTTGAGAGGATCTGCAGAGAAGAATGGGAGAAACTCCCCAAATACAGGTGTGCCAAGCTTGTAGCATCATACCCAAGAAGATTCAAGGCTGTAATCGCTGCCAAAGGTGCTTCAACAAAGTACTGAGTAAAGGGTCTAAATACTTATGTAAATGTGATATTTCAGTTAATTTTTAAAAAATAAATTTGCAAACATTTCTATAAACCTGTTTTTGCTTTGTCATTATGGGGTATTGTGTGTAGATTGATGGAAAAAAATCAATTTAATCAATTTTAGAATAAGGCTGTAACGTTACAAAATGTGGAAAAGGTTAAAGGGTCTGAATACTTTCCGAATGCACTTTGAGGCATTGAATTTCAAGCACAGATTAAACTACAAAGAACTGAGTTTTTCCCCGAAAACCCCATAAAGGGCAGTGATTGGTAGATGGGTAAAAATAACAAATTATACATTTAATATATCTTTAAGCATGGTCAAGTTGATAATTATGCTGTGGATTATGTAATTAAACCACCCAGATACATCAAAGATACAGTCGTCCTTCTGTACTGAGCTGCAGGACAAGAAGGAACCTGTTCAATGGCTGTGATGGGAGAAAACTGAGGATGGATCAACAACATTGTACAATAGAAAATAATACAAATATACATAATATTTCAAAACATGCATCCTGTATGCAACAAGGCACTAAAGTAATACTGAGAAGAAAAAACAACAAAGGAATACACTCTTTGGCCTAAATGCAAAGCCTAATGTTTGGGGCAAATTTACATTAAGGCTACATTTTAATCATTTAGCAATTACGGTTAAGTGCCTTGCTCATGGGCACAAATTTTTGTCGGCTCGGGATTCGAACCAGCGACCTTTCAGTAACTGGCCCAACGCTCTAACCGCTAGCCTACCTGCCTCCCAAATCCAACACATCACTGCCATGTTGGGGGTATGCTTGACATCGGCAAAGAACCGGGAAGGAGCTAAGCACAGCCAACATCCTAGAGGAAAACATGCTTCAGTCTGCTTTACACCAGACACTGGGAAAATAATTCCCCTTTCAGCAGGACAATAACCTACAACACAAGGTCAAATCTACACTTGAGTTGCTTATCAAGAAGTCATCAAATGTTCCTGAGTTGCCAGGTTACGGTTGACTTAAATCTACTTGAAAATCTATGACTAGACTTAAATTGCTGTCTAGCCATGATCCCCCCAACAACTTGACAGAGCTTTTGAAAATAATAATAGGCAAATATTGCACAATCCGGGTGTGCAAAGCGCTTAAGGGGCGGCAGGTAGCTTAGTGGGTAAGAGCGTTGTGCCAGTAACCGAAAGGTCGCTGGTTCTAATCCCCGAGCCGACTAGGTGAAAAATCTGTCGATGTGCCCTTAAGCAAGGCACTTAACCCTAATTGCTCCTGTAAGTCGCTCTGGATAAGAGCGTCTGCTAAATAACTAATATGTAAAAAGTGTTAAAATGTTAAGAGATTTATTCAAGAAGAGTCACAGCTGTAATCGCTGCCAATGGTGTTTCTAACATGCATTGTTGACTTAGGGGGTGAATACTTATCTAATCAAGGTAAAAAAAAATTATATATATATATATATATATTCTTCCACTGACAAGAGTATCTTGTGTAGATCGTTGACAAAACATGACAATGAAATCAATTTTAATCCCACTTTGTAACAATAAAATGTGAATGAATAATGAACCCAAATGGGGTGAATACTTATGACAGGCACTATATATACACTAAACACACGAACACCTACCCACACAAAGAACACATACACACAAAACAACAATATAGACGTGGGTAACGCACACGCGCCCTCCAGCTGACATTCAACCCATCTGTCAGCTCAGCTACTCTACAATTACTGGAGGGGATTTCTAACCCCTAACATAGAAATCCTGGCCAATCGGCAATGGTGCTGACATCTGCACAGTGCAGAATAATACTCTACTGAAATGTAGAAACACAGACTTAAAAATACAGTGGTATTCAACTTCCCTAAAACAACTGACAATGCTATCATTTTAGAAGGGAAACTTAATTAGAAAACAACTTACATAAATTACAGACCAATTAATTAGGTTGGTTTATTTACCTGACCACCTGCAAAGATCACAGGAGAGCCTGAGGGTTTGGGCCTGTAAGGGATGGTTACACCCTTAGGCGGAGACTGAGGAGAGAGAGAGAGAAACAAATCAACTATTAGGAACTGGAAACTATACATACACAGTTATTTTGCAGACATGTAGAAAAACAATGGATATAAATTAGGAAGCTAAGTAACATTCTTGACAATCCTGATGAAATAGAAAATTCAAGAAAAATTGTGCGCCATTGTTCCCATACTACTACCTCAAGCATGACGACACAGATCTGCTTGACACACTCAATGATGGGCTGGGGGGTCCCTGCAATGGTGATGGCACGCTCCGTGGAGTTAGGCAGCATGTCCCCTGCCACCTGTACCTGAGCTCCTGTCGACTACAAAGAGACAGACAGAAGGGTCAACAGTGTTCAGTTAGTGTTCCCGAGTTCTCTTTAAAATATCGTCAGACAATAATAATAATACAGCTAGTTCTTTGAATAAACATATTATTAAAATTTCATGTGGTGACCCAGTGACAAAGATGCATTATTCTTAGGTGAAAAGAACCATGGTGTCTCAGTACAGGTTGGATCATTGGGTTCAACGATAGGTGTTGAAGAATCTGGGCAAGAATCCTCCAATCATAACTTGACTGGCCAAATGGGCAAAAAAGGTTTTTGGAATAATTTCCTAAGGGTTTTTCAAATTCCATTGCCAATACTTCTCTTTAGAATACATCTCATGAAACCCACAGCTGTGATGATGACTGCCTCCTGTATGGCTGTACTGTACTTACCTCTCGGATTTCCTTGATCTTGCAGCCGCCCTTGCCGATGAGGGAGCCACACTGGCTGGCAGGCACAACGATGCGCAGGGTGACTGGTGGTTTGCTGGTGGCCGTGCTGTTAGTCATTGAGCTGCTGATGTCCTGTGGGGAATAGAGCAGGAGACAAGAGACACTGGTCAGGATGACATCAGTCCAAAGACCTAGAATCTAGGTCCTATAGATGTTATAGGATCTTTACTATGCAAAATCAGAAATTGCTACAAGTAGTTTTACTCCAAAATGGTGTGTTTATGGGTGCATAAAAAATATTTTCTTTACAATTTCATAGTAATACATTTCCAGTCTGATTGAAACGTTATACATTGACTGTTTGAAATCTGTAGTTAGGAGTCATTCGAACCTCCTCCAGCTTCTCGATGATCATGGAGAAGGCTTTAAAGATGGCGGTGGTGGGGCCTGCCAGGGTGATGATCCTCTCTGGGCAGTTCCCCTCTGAGATGTTGATACGAGCACCACTCTGCACAAGACAGTCACTTGTTTTGTTATTACAATGCTAAAATATTAAGACTCCATATATTTAATTGCATTTAGGAATTCAGTCATTAAAGCTCTGTCAGTGCTGGCCTGATTTTGGTTCTAAAATCACAATCTGTCAACCCTGAAGCATGAGTCAGAATCAGACATGGAAAATGTTTAGAATTGTCTACTTCTCTCAAACTCCTTTCAACAGTTCCATATGGCCTCAATGCAATGACAGACAACTCACCTCCTCTCTCATCTTCTTCACAGACTCTCCTTTCTGCAGATAAAGCACAGGATCCACAATATTTACTAGCCGCATTTACATACACTACCGTTGCTCCCGATTGTATTGGGTTGCACAAAAACAGTCCAAATTACTGGGCCGTTGGGCAGGATGGTTGGTGATATGACGTGGGGGAATTTGAGACAATATCTAAAGGAATGCATTATTAAACTGACTTTCCAAACTTGGGTCTGTTGTAGACCCAATTCCTCTCTGTAAGTTGAAATGAAATTTTATTTAAACTTCTGGCTTCCCACAGACTGTTTTAGTGCAACCCATACAGTGTATGGAAATATACCTACACTGCTAAAAGCTGCTAGATGTTTACACAACAGTCACAGCCATGATTGAACAGTGCAAAGCCGAACACAGTGAGAAACATCAGGAAAACGGCACACTCACCTTGCCAATAATGCTTCCAACCTCCTGCAGATAAGAAAAGCAATAACACAATCACTAATCCATCCGTTTTTCATATTCACTTAACAATAGCTTTACCCAAGACTGAAAGAAACCTGTCTGTAGTAGTTTTGCCCATTATATCTAAGTTATGCTAGTCCCTGGTGCCCGACTAAAGACAGTGGTAAGAGATTAGGTTTATGCTGACTATTCACAGTAATGAATGAGGTTTGTGAATGGGACAACCACGGTGTAATGGTCATAACTCTATCGTCCATCTCCTGTTCACACTCACCTTTCCATGCATAAGTAGCCTAATGGTAAGGGTGACATTGAGCCCTCCTTCAACCACACTGGTGTCCATAGCTGTTGTAGTGTCTGAAGTCTAGACTGGCCAAGAAGTCGAGTCGTTGTTCAAAAGTATCAGGTCTGCAAGACAAGAGGGACCAGAGAGATAAATGAACAAGTGTTAAGTTACAGAGGGCAACCAACAAACAGTACTAGCTACTGTTCTACAGAGGATTAAGCTGAAAAGAATGAAACTAGCTGCTGAGTGTGCTGACCAGATTGATACCAGTCTGATGATGCCATCTCGTCAGTGAATCACGTCGATTAACTTGACTCATTAACTACACCCAAGATTCACTAACTCCGTTCATATTGCAGTGTACCGGTTCAGAGACAGATAGTAGCTAGCTAGTTAACGGCCTATTGATTAGCTAACGTAAAACAACTTGGAACGAAAAAGCCTTGTGTAGCGACGCTAACTAGCCTTAGTTGCTAACATTAGCTAGCTAGCTAACTACATTTATTGGCACCTTGGAAAATACAAAACACTTATTTTAAACAAAGTTACTGTAGTAGCTAGCTAGTAACGTTTATATATATATAGCTAGCAAACGTTACTAGCTAGCTACTACAGTAACTTTGTTTAAAATAAGTGTGTATTTCTTGGTCATGCATATAAACCAGAATGCTTGCTATAGTGGAAATAAAATACCAAAGAAGCCAAGCTATCCAGCAAGCATCAATTGCCTGCTTGAAATGGCGAGTAAGCTAGCCAACAGTATGGCTAGTAGTGACATTGGCTAGCTAAACTAGTTTAAGTTGAAAAACCTAAAGTTGATGAATCAATGAATGAGAAACGGTCCATACCTTTGGTACAGTAGAGTGAGGATACATCAATATTATGCAAGCTGCATATTTTCTAGTTGGGTTGTTTTTAAAACCAAGAACTAGCTTGGTTAAAAAGGAAGGTAGCTAACGTTAACTGGCTAACTTATCAAATCAGAATGAGCACAATGTTAGCAAACTAGCATGAGTGACGATAATCCGCAATTTTGAATGCTGCGGCCTAGGTCCTGAGACTCATTCAGGCGCCGTTAACCCTGTCCTTCACTCCAAAGAAAATGCAGTAGTTAGGGCAGCCTTACCTGAACCGTACCGTGAGATGTGTTTAGGGGGAGGGTAGGGTGTTAAGGGTAGAAGGGAAGAGGTTCGGGAGGGAATTTTAAAAGGATTCGGGGAAAAGGGAAGAGACGCTGCTGCTCGATCGGGTTCCACTCTTCTGCTTAACACAAAAGACAACAAAAGGAAAACATTTCAACTTTCACCTTTACCCCGATCCTCCCCCACGAGTTAACCCCACCCATTAAAAACCCTGGCTGTCGTCACAATTTTATTTTTCCAGTTACAAAACCCACACATATTGATGCTGGTAAATAAATATATTTTTAGTAAGCTGTGCTTACTCTATGGCGGCCATATGAACAACAAGACAAACGCATGTAGCTAGCTAAGCAATCTGTTTTATTTTTCTTGAATAACATGTTGTGGTATTTGTTGGTCTTTTTCTGTAAATTGACAGTAGAATGGTCTTGTATCTGTGTTAAAAGATAGCAGGGAGTATAATAGAGGTTTGTTGCATTATGCAGCAAAGCCACTGATGTGAGAGTAATTTGACCATATGGCCATGCACTGTTAGCTCATTCCTGTGAAAATAGCAGAGTATGTCAGGGCAAAAGCTGTTATTCAGAATGGTGATGGAGAAATCCACATAGGCCTACAATAATTATAGGTTTCCCTTGTAAAATCAAATTTCCTTCCCCAAAACTGAAAGGAGTCTATGATGTAACAAAGTATATGACGTCATATATTATTATTTTATTAGTGGGTTTCAAAGTTCTCAGTTCTGAAAGAATGAGACTTCGCCTCTGCTTCATCAAAAATGTTATTTTTTTGGTACTTCAAGTGTATTTATTTAAAGAGCCCATGAGATAAATAGGATATTATATCATATCTATTTTTCTTTCAAAAGTATATCTATTTGTATTAATTTTTTTCTGAGAAATAGTTATTTATCATAGGGGAAAATGGAGGAGAAACTAACTATGAGTGATATAGATTTGGATAAGATCCTTTCTACACCTCAAGAAGTACCACATTCCGTTGAGGTGGTACTGAGGAAATTGGAGATTGCTGAAATGGGTCGAGCGAAACGAGTGAGTCACATTCCAAAAAGGGTTCCTCTTGTAACGCCCATGATCATATGCAATTATTGCTGTGAAGAATTGTCATAAAAATATGTATTTAACAAGAGCATATGAGCCCAGCTAGCATATTTGGTTCCTTGGAAGTTGTGGGAACATATGTTTTTGGTTTCACTGACTGGTAAAATTTAACGTTTTTTAAACGTTCTCAGAACAGAAGTAAACATTTTGCCTGTGCTGGGAACGTTTATTTTTAGGTTGCAGGGAGGTTCTGAGAACGTTTTACTCTGGTTCCTTGAAAGTTTTCCTGAGAGGTTTTATTAATGCTCTGAGAACAGAAATGATATGTTATTTGGAGATTTTTTAATAACTTTGTTAAAACTTTCTGAATGTGTCAATGAGAATTTTAATAACACTGCTAGCTTATTTTGGGGTAACTTTTTGTTAAACTCCAAGCACATATGAAAGTACGTTTTTTTTGTCCAATTCCTTAAATGTGCTGAGAATGTTCCAAAGCCAAGCAACTATCCTGCAACATTCCCAGAAAGTTGTGGGAAGGTTGTATGCAAAATAACCATAGGACAACCACGATCTCACCAAGCTCTAAGAAACATATGAGCTAGCTGGAATGAGATATGAGCATAGATACCAATATTTTTTATTTATTTTTATTTTACCTTTATTTAACCAGGTAAACCAGTTGAGAACAAGTTCTCATTTACAACTGCGACCTGGCCAAGATAAAGCAAAGCAGTGCGATAAAAACAACAACACAGAGTTACATATGGGGTAAAAAAACATAAAGTCAAAAAAATACAACAGAAAAAATATATACAGTGTGTGCAAATGTAGCAAGTTATGGAGGTAAGGCAATAAATAGGCTATAGTGCAAAATAATTACAATTAGTATTAACACTGGAATGCTAGATGTGCAAGAGATTATGTGCAAATAGAGATACTGGGGTGCAAAAGAGCAAAATAAATAACAACATAAGGATGAGGTAGTTGGGTGGGCTAATTTCAGATGGGCTGTGTACAGGTGCAGTGATCGGTAATATCCCCTCACTACCTGTAGGTCATATGGCAGAGAAGCACTTTTTCATAATGCCACGTGTTCTACTTCTTCATCTAATCACGTCATAGTAGTGTGGCATCCCTGTTTTTACGGCACAGGTGGTAGTGCACTCGCCCTACTGTAACCTCAGAGTCAGGTTCAAGTCCGTCTCCTGCTGTTCCCCTTCCATCGTTACACAATAGTCTTTGTAGTAGTATTCCATGTAGGCCTATACAGTATCTCCTAGCCTCATACAAACCATCCGATGCGAGATCAGGACGGTTTGTACGAGGCTAAGTCTCTCCCCTCCAGTAACCCTGGATTGTAAACTGTCAGGGTCAAAATATGTTGATACAACAGTAGCTAAGATGAGGAGAAATCTGTCCACAATACAGCGCTGATCTGCCTTTTTAACAACACTATCAACAAGGCAGGTCCTACAGGCCCTAATTTTGTCTCACCTGGACTACTGATCAGTCGTGTGGTCAGGTGCCACAAAGAGGGACCTTGGAAAATTACAATTGGCTCAGAATAGGGCAGCACGGCTGGCCCTTAAATGTACACGGAGAGCTAACATTAATAATATGCATGTAAATCTCTCATGGCTCAAAGTGGAGGAGAGATTGACTTCATCACTACTTGTTTTTGTAAGAAGTGTGCACCGAGGTGTCTGTTTAAACTACTAGCACACAGCTCGGACACCCATGCATACCCCACAAGACATGCCACCAGAGGTCTCTTCACAATCCCCAAGTCAAGAACAGACTATGGGAGGCGCACAGTACTAAGTAGAGCCATGGCTACATAGAACTCTATTCCACATCAGGTAACTGATGCAAGCAGTAGAATCAGATTTAAAAAACAGATACAAATACACCTTATAGAACAGCGGGAACTGTGAAGAGACACACACAGGCACAGACACATGCTTACACATACACATGATAAGACACGCACTCTACAGTCGTGGTCAAAAGTTTTGAGAATGACACAAATATTAATTTTCACAAAGTTTTCTGCTTCAGTGTTTTTAGATATTTTTGTCAGATGTTACTATGGTATACTGAAGTATAATTACAAGCATTCCATAAGTGTCAAAGGCTTTTATTGACAATTACATGAAGTTTATGCAAAGAGTCAATATTTGCAGTGTTGACCCTTCTTTTTCAAGACCTCTGCAATCCGCCCTGGCATGCTGTCAATTAATTTCTGGGCCACATCCTGACTGATGGCAGCCCATTCTTGCATAATCAATGCTTGGAGTTTGTCAGAATTTGTGTGTTTTTGTTTGTCCACCTGCCTCTTGAGGATTGACCACAAGTTCTCCATGGGATTAAGGTCTGGGGAGTTTCCTGGCCATGGACCCAAAATGTCGATGTTTTGTTCCCCGAGCCACTTAGTTATCACTTTTGCCTTATGGCAAGGTGCTCCATCATGCTGGAAAAGGCATTGTTCGTCACCAAACTGTTCTTGGGTGGTTGGGAGAAGTTGCTCTCGGAGGATGTGTTGGTACCATTCTTTATTCATGGTTGTGTTCTTAGGCAAAATTGTGAGTGAGCCCACTCCCTTGGCTGAGAAGCAACCCCACACATGAATGGTCTCAGGATGCTTCTTTGTTGGCATGACACAGGACTGATGGTAGCACTCACCTTGTCTTCTCCGGACAAGCTTTTTTCCAGATGCCCCAAACAATCGGAAAGGGGATTCCTCAGAGAAAATGACTTTACCCCAGTCCTCAGCAGTCCAATCCCTGTACCTTTTGCAGAATATCAGTCTGTCCTAGATGTTTTTCCTGGGGAGAAGTGGCTTCCTCGCTGCCCTTCTTGACACCAGGCCATCCTCCAAAAGTCTTCGCCTCACTGTACGTGCAGATGCACTCACACCTGCCTGCTGCCATTCCTGAGCAAGCTCTGCACTGGTGGTGCCCTGATCCCACAGCTGAATCAACTTTAGGAGATGGTCCTGGCGCTTGCTGGACTTTCTTGGGCGCCCTGAAGCCTTTTTCACAACAATTGAACCTCTCTCCTTGAAGTTCTTGATGATCCGATAAATGGTTGATTTTGGTGCAATCTTACTAGCAGCAATATCCTTGCCTGTGAAGCCCTTTTTGTGCAAAGCAATGATGACGGCACGTGTTTCCTTGCAGGTAACCATGGTTAACAGAGGAAGAACAATGATTTCAAGCACCACCCTTCTTTTAAAGCTTCCAGTCTGTTATTCTAACTCAATCAGCATGACAGAGTGATCTCCAGCCTTGTCCTCGTCAACACTCTCACCTGTGTTAACGAGAGAATCACTGACATGATGTCAGCTGGTCCTTTTGTGGCAGGGCTGAAATGCAGTGGAAATGTTTTTTGGGGGATTAAGTTCATTTTCATGGCAAAGAGGGACTTTGCAATTAATTGCAATTCATCTGACCACACTTCATAACATTCTGGAGTATATGCAAATTGCTATCATAAAAACTGAGGCAGCAGACTTTGTGAAAATTAATTTTTGTGTCATTCTCAAAACCTTTGACCATGACTGTACACACACGTACACATGGATTTTGTATTGTAGATATGTGGTAGTAGAGTAGTGGCCTGAGGGAACACACTTAATATGTGTTGTGAAAAGTGTTATGAAATGTAATGTGTAATATTTTAAATTGTCTATAACTGCCTTAATGTTGCTGGACCCCAGGAAGAGTAGCTGCTGCCTTGGCAGCAGCTAATAGGGATCCTTAATAAATACAAATACAAATATCTACAGGACATAGCAGAGAGACTGCACGTGATCCTGAACAGTGTGAACAAGGCGCTGTACCGCACGCGCTTGGCCTCGGCTGTAGAGGAGGAGGATGATGACCTGCTAACACAATCACAGCATCTGGAGGAGAAGCGGAGGCGTGGCCAGCAGCTCGTCACTATCCAAGCATTCCTACAGTCCAACCTGGACAAGGAAAATGAGCTCAGCGTGGTCCTCCAGTGGCTCAGAGACATGAGTGAGTGGCACAGTGCAAAAAGCAGTTCAAAGTGCTTTAGAATTGGACCAAAGCACTTCAGCAATTGATGCTACCATGGTTGTGATATCTGTTCTGTACAATGTATTTTTATACACTGCTTGCTCTTTAGGGGTTTAGGCCAGGATACTGTAAAAAAACGTTGTGACATTTGTTAGGGCTTTATTAATAACATTTTATTAATTGGTTGATCGCTATAGACCAGGAACTGGTGGAGGTGGATGAGGACTTCCGGGAGGTGGATGGCATCACTGAGGAGTGGGTTGAGGAGATGCAACACAAGATCCAGAGGTTCATGTCGGACATCCAAGCTTGCATTGTACGTCTTCACGAGCTTTGTGGATTCCTCTTCGAACTCGACACCAGGAAAACCAAGAAGATAGAAGCAGAACATAAGAAGGGAGGTGTGTGGCACTGGTGGCTGGAGTCAAAAGTTGACGCCAGGACCATACTGAAGATCCAGGAGCTGCAGCCGCCCACAGTGGACCGCATGATGGCGGACCCCAGCCTGGCCACCAAGTCTTCCACAGATCTCTCCTTCATGCTGGGTGACATCGCCAAGTCCATGTCCTGCAACAAGGCCATGAGCATGGCCTTTAAGTTCATTCAGACGGGGCTCCACAACCTAAATGAGGCTCTGCAGGAGCGCACTGGTGAGGCCCACAAAGCCCAGGCCCAGCTGGATGAGATGAAGGCTGATGACTGCCATGCCAACCTGGCCCGTGCCAAAGCAGAGCTGGAAGGGGGCAAGAGGATGATCACCGAACTTGAGAGAGATAACTATAACCTTCAGGAGGAGATCGCAGCGCACAAGTTCCAGATCCACAAGCTGGAGGGGATGGTCAGGTCAGGTCAACAGGGTCCTGTGATTAAAGTGATTGAGCAGGTGATGGAATTCCCCATGACTCAGAGCCAAACCCAGCCAGAGAGCACCTCAGCCCCATTCAAGCCAAAATATCCCAGACGGCCCCCTCCGTCCAAGAAGGAGCAGAAGCCAAAGATAGCCCCATCAGTGGTGGAACCACAGCTACCCAAGAGCCCACCCAAAACTACGGACGGGACGGAGCCAGAGCCCGAGCCCATTGAGGAGGAGTATGTCGAAGAGGAGACGTATGAAGAGGAGATACCTCCCACACCTTCCCCTGTGTCTGAAGAGGAGATCGAGGCCGAGCCATCACCTGATGAATTGGACCTCTTTGAGGCCATAGAGAAGAACAGCACCAGCCTCTTGGATGGCTTCCAGTCATCTGTGTTCAACATAATTGAAAAGTCCCTCAGTGTTCAGGGGATGGGCCTAGAGGCAGACAAGGCCAACGAAGCCATCAAACTCTACATCATCCTTCAGAAAACCATCCGAGACTCCTTCAACAATATCACCTCAAAACTCCACGGGTTATTTACAGACAGCATCCTGGGCTTGCCGTTTGAGGAGGACAAAGTGGCCCGGGCGGGGTTCTGGGACGACACCACCAAGTCACCAGGGGACATGCTCAAAGAGATCAACTCTATGTTCGTCAGGCATGACCAGAACATTGAGAGTTTGGGCGCCAATGTGCACATGCTCATGAAAGAAGACAAGAACGCCAAGTCTGCTTCCAAGAAAGGACTCCGCCAAGAATGCCGTCACTCTGTGTCTGAGGTCCTGATCCAGTTGAAGAACATTAACAACATGAGCAAGCAGCAGGCCTGTAAGATGCGCCTGGCCCTGGAAAGACTCATAGACATGTACAACAAGTTGGATAGGGAGCCCAAGACTGAGGAGGAACAGCCATCCACCAGCCATTTCTCCATCTCGTCCTCTGACAGCTTCGTAGAGGAAGAGGAGATCAGAGTGGAGAAGAAACGCCACCACCACATCGAGAAACCTGTCAAAGTACTGGTAGAGAAGCGAATCAGGAGGAGCCCTACCCCACCTCAGACAATGAGACAGGTACTGAAACCTAGACTTATAGAGACAGCCGACCAGGAGGACCTGGAGCGGTATAAGATGGAGATTGTGGAGGAGGGGAGGAAGATAGAGAAGACGGTGATGGTGGGGGCGACCTACCAGGTGAACGTGGAGTCTCAGAGGACCAACCTGAAGCTGCTCAGGCAGGCGGTGATCAGCGGGGAGATCTCCACTGAGCTGTACAGCATGGCCAAGGACCTCATCACACACATTCTGGGCATGGATGAGATGAGACTGGCCTGCCTGCTCCGCAAGTTCATGGCCTACAGATCAGTGCAGCAAGTCAGGTATGATAAGAATTTATGCTCATACTCTTTTTTGGTATAATTATTTTGTTCATATGATTCACGTGCCCATTTATTGAACAGAACTTGTATTTTTGGAATTCAACTTATTTTTCAACCTCTATTTTTCATTTTCAGGTACAATCTGAATATGCAGTTACTTGCTGCTCGGGAGCTAAAGGATGGGCAGTCGGTAAAAGAAATATACTCCTTCCTGACGAAACTGGATGTGTACCAGAAACGGATGTTACGTCGGTGGAGTGCTAAACAAGCTGCTATTGAACACAGCCGCAAGACCTGCCTTGCTCGCATGCTCTATCTATTCAGTGAGGTGAGGAGGAATAGTAGACACAAACCTTAATATAGTGCTACATTCAAATTAATTTCACTGCCTTTGAATCGTTCTCCTACAGACGTATGGCTTTACATGTGGCTTTATCATTGGCTATCTTTAATGATGTTGTGGTCATTTAAAATGTTAAAGGTGCTCAATGGAACATTTGAAACCCAATGGGCTCAGAGCCTTTCCTCAAACACATACGTTTTAGAATGGTCATTCCCATGGAAAGCAAACTCTGTTGATCTATATCCATTCTATGTGAAGCTGCGATCCTGCTTCAGGAAGTGGGCGGTACAGTTTTCCTACTTTTGTTTTCTCCGTTGGGTATTTCAACAGAAAATATACAAGAGTAATGGCTGTTCAGAAGGTACTTCACAGCGTATTATTTGGACTGTACAACCATACTTTATGTTATACTTTGACATTTAGATGGTTAGATTAGTAAACGATGGCACAAGACTTACTACACAGCACCTTTAAAATAAATAAATAAATCAACCACAATTCCTAAAATGTCCTCAGATAAGACAAGACTACAACGTGCACCTGCTCACCCCGTTCCTGTGCCCCAGCCACTCCCGTCAACACCTGACCATCAAGTCCCACAAGCTGACGTGGTCCCTGAACCCTGGCTGCCAGCGCCGCCTCCTGCCCTCTCCAGCCCAGACCCCCCACCTGGTGATGCCCGCCTCAGAGGCCGGACCCCTGAGCGGAGTCAGGTACAGGGACCCCCACTGTGAACCCCCACATTATTGTGAACTCATTAAATAGCCTTTATGTTGCTGAAGTAAATTATTATTCATGTACCCATACTGCAATGTTTAGCCTCAGCTCTCCCTTCCCTTCCTAATTGGTACAGATACAGTAACTCAGTGCTCTGTCTCTCTCAGGCAGCTGTTGAGGGGCCAGCTACCCACACTTTGGCATTGTAATCTGACCATGAACAACATGCAGCTGGCCAGGAAGATGGCCGCTCCCCCCTGCAACCTCTCCTCCATCCCCCTGCTGATGGAGATTGACCTCAGCCGAGCCACCGCACTGCGCTCCGCACAGGGCAGGTAAGACCTCACACACTGCATCAACTGGCATATCCATGATATCAATGGACATAGTGTGGTGCTGTTAGGAGCTTAGAGAGCAATACAAGGCAATATCTTAGTATTTTAGGATTATGTCCTTCCCCCTGGTGAAAGGTATAGGCTGCTTCTAAATTCTCATTGGCTTGTGATGTGTGAATGGGAAGCCACTGCACTTCTTGAGTGCTGGAGGGGCAAATTGGCCTCCGTGTTTTATTACAGTGATATTGGATATTAAGAGAGCAAGGCACAGGAAACTGACTTTTGTCCTCTGTGTGTAGTGTACCCAGCACAAAAATTTAAAGACAAGCTAAACTAAAGTTTGAGTTACTATGTTCTCTTCTCTTCTCTGTCTCAGGATGGTTGGGGGACAGCTGCTGCTTGCTAGAGGAGACGTGTAGACGCATAGGGAGATGATCTACTGAAGGGATCCAGT
Organism: Coregonus clupeaformis; assembly: GCF_020615455.1. Lineage (NCBI taxonomy): Eukaryota > Metazoa > Chordata > Actinopteri > Salmoniformes > Salmonidae > Coregonus > Coregonus clupeaformis. Next base: position 1,428,194 of record NW_025533467.1, read on the forward strand.
CTGTCACTAATCTCAACCGCCATCCAATAAAGAATACTTTCACTCCAGCCCCGTGCTCCAAGCCTCATTTACTCCCACACTATCGTTTTCAGTGGCGTTACAGTGCAGCCGAACAAGCATATGCGCAGAAGGTACAGTTGTTGAGCTGTCGGGAAGAGGCATCCAAAGAATCCAGTCACATAGCCACATAATTTTAAAAACCTTGATTAGAGGGGTTTCCTCTCCCCTTCTATAAGACTTTCCCTCTCTGTTTGCTTTGGTATCAGGACTGGACATGGGTTGATTCCTACAGTGAGTTAATCCATGCAGAAGTCTATTAGGGGTCTTTAACTGATTCCTGAAGACCTCTGGCTTATCTGGCTTTCCAGAGCAGTTCTGAGAATGTACTTTTTTTCTGTTTGAGCACCAGCAGGTGAAGACAGCTTTGTTAGATTCTAGCTTGAAATGTACTTATTCATGTTACCATACTAGAACTCATTAATTACTTTACATGTATAAGGAATGTATAGGTTGGGGTTAATGAAGGGTAGATGGGAACTAGGTATATGGAAAGTTACTGTTCCATGTTTCTAAGGAGGGAGGCGAAAGGCAATTGTTAGTCTCTGATAAGGCAGGCCAGCTGCGGAACTAGGGAGGAGTGAGGAATGCGTCTCGAGGTCAAATCAACAGATGAAGTGAGAAGAAACCTCTAGGAGGGGGGCCAGAGAGGCCCACCACAACGACTCTCTTACTACAGTCCTATCTCACACATACACTTCCACGCCCACAAAGGTTTTAGTAACAGGCAGGGCTGTGACTACACCAGTGAGAGGAACCAATTAAATTCCTGCCTAGCAACAGAGATGTATCGGTTGTCTAGATGTGTAAGGAGTTGACCACGCCTATTAAAAGGTTATAAATATATGTGCTTGTGTAATCATGCCTTGTCTTTGCAGCTGTTTGACACAGTGGGTGAATAAACTTGGTTTGAGCTTTTTCTAGTTGTCCGTTTGAGTTTTTACTCAGTTTGTTCAGAACATAACAGCTTGTAGAACAATTGTAGCAGCAGTAGCACAATGACTACAACAAATAATTCACTCACAGTCTCACACAATATCCACCATATACATTTGCACAACAAAAGGGGTATGTAAACTCACACTATACATTTACATTTTAGTAATATAGCAGACCCTCTTATCCAGAGCGACTTACAATTAGTGAATTCATCTTAAGCTAGGTAGATGGGACAACCACATATCACAGGCATAGAAAGTACACTTTTCCTCAATAATGTAGCTATCAGTAGAGTCAGAGCTAGAGGAAGGGGGGGTCAAGTGAAAGTGCTGGATAAATTGCAGGGGTTTGATGGCACAAGCGGGGAGCCCAGCCAACAGTGAGTTGCAGTAGTCCAGACAGGAGAGGACAAGTGCCTGGATTAGGACCTGCGCCGCTTCCTGTGTGAGGTGTTAAATATAATATGCCATTTTTGTAGAGCAGGAACCTGCAGGAGCGGGTCACTGCTTTGATGTTTACAAAGAACGACAGGGTGTTGTCCAGGGTCACAGCAAGGTTCTTTGCACTCTGGAAGGGCGACACTGTGGAGTTGTCAACCGTGATGGAGAGGTCTTTGAGCGTGCAGGCCTTCACCCGGAGGAAGAGCAGTTCCATCTTGTCAAGGTTTAGCTTGAGGTGGTGGGCCGACATCCAAGTTGAGATATCTGCCAGGCACGCAGAGATGCGTGTCGTCACCTGGGTGTCAGAAGGGGGGAAGGAGAAAAGTAGTTGAGTGTCATCCGCATAGCAATGATAGGAGAGACCATGTGAGGATATGACGGAGCCGAGTGACTTGGTGTATAGAGAGAAGAGGAGAGGGCCTAGAACCGAGCCCTGGGGGACACCAGTAGTGAGAGTACGTGGTGCAAACACAGATCCTCTCCACGTCACCTGGTAGGAGCGACCTGTCAGGTAGGATGCAATCCAAGAGTGTGCAGCGCCTGAGACACCCAGCCCTGAGAGGGTGGAGAGGAGGATCTGATGGTTCACGATGTCGAAGACAGCGGATAGATCTAGGAGGATGAGAACAGAGGAGAGAGTTAGCTTTGGCAGTGCGGAGAGCCTCCGTAACACAGAGAAGAGCAGTCTCGGTTGAATGACCCGTCTTGAAGCCTGACTGTTTAGGGTCAAGAAGATTGTTCTGAGAGAGATAACGAGAAAGTTGATCAGAGGCAGCGCGCTCAAGTGTTTCGGAAAGAAAAGAAAGAAGGGATACAGGTCTATAGTTTTTGACGTCAGATGAGTTGAGTGTTGGTTTCTTGAGGAGGGGAGCAACTCGGCCATTTTGAAGTCAGAGGGGACACAGCCAGTGGTCAGTGATGAGTTGATGAGGGAAGTGAGGAATGGGAGAAGGTCTCCAGAAAAGGGAGGAGGGGATGGGGTCGAGCGGGCAGGTTGTCGGGCGGCCAGACCTCACTAGTAACAGGATGTCATCTGGAGAGAGAGGGGAGAAAGTGTTCAAGGCTTAAGGTAGTTATGTGTGAGTGAAACCAGTGGACTCAATAGGCTGAGTGAATGAGTAGTGAATTTCGTCAACCTTTTTTTCAAAGTGGTTGACAAAGTCGTCCACAGAGGGAGAGGAGGGAGGGGGAGGGGGTGGTGGATTAAGAATGGAGGAGAAGGTGGAAAAGAGTTTCCTTGGGTTAGAGTGGTAGAAAGTGACTATAGCAGCGGATACAGAGGAAGAGAAGATTGAATTAATGGCGCTGGAATGGCTGCCGTTTTACAGCCCTCTAACCAATTCTACTATTATGTGTGTTTTTTTGGTGTTATTTGTAATTTATTCTGTACATAATGTTTCTGCCACCGTCTGTTATGACCAAAAATAGCTTCTGGATATCAGGACAGCGATTACTCCCCTCGTATTGGACGAAGATTTTTTCTTCAACGAGTCGGACGCAAAGGATATCCTACAGACACCCGACAAGGCCCAAATCCCCGTCATTTGCATGAGAAAGAGACAGAGATATTGTGGACGTAGGTCGGTGTGCCTTGTAAGGATCCGACGGCGAGCGAGTAAACTGCCTCTTCCATCAATCCTATTAGCCAATGTTCAATCATTTGAAAATAAAGGTAGACGACCTAAGATTACGGTTATCCTACCAACGGGACATAAAAAACTGTAATATCTTATGTTTCACCGAGTCGTGGCTGAACGACGACATTGATAACATACAGCTGGCGGGATATACACTACATCGTCAGGATAGAATGGCTGACTCCGGTAAGACAAGGGATGGCGGTCTGTGTATATTTGTAAACAACAGCTGGTGCAAAAAATCTAATACTAAGGAAGTCTCAAGGTTTTGCTCACCGGAGGTAGAGTATCTCATGATAAGCTGTAGACCACACTATTTACCAAGAGAGTTTTAATCTATATTTTTCGTAGCTGTCTATTTACCACCACAAACCAATGCTGGCACTAATAATAATAATAATAATATAATAATAATATGCCATTTAGCAGACGCTTTTATCCAAAGCGACTTACAGTCATGCGTGCATACATTTTTTTTGTGTATGGGTGGTCCCGGGGATCGAACCCACTACCTTGGCGTTACAAGCGCCGTGCTCTACCAGCTGAGATACAGAGGACCACTAAGACTGCACTCAATGAGCTGTATAAGGCCATAAGTAAACAGGAAAACGCTTATCCAGAGGCAGCGCTCCTAGTGGCCGGGGACATTAATGCAGGGAAACTTAAATCCGTTCTACCTAATTTCTACCAGCATGTTCAATGTGCAACCGGAGGAAAAAAAACTCTAGACCACCTTTACTCCACACACAGAGACGCACGCATACAAAGCTCTCCCTCGCCCTCCATTTGGCAAATCTGACCATAACTTTATCCTCCTGATTCCTGCTTATAAGCAAAAACTAAAGCAGGAAGCACCAGTGACTCGGTTAGTAAAAAAGTGGTCAGATGACGCAGATGCTAAGCTACAGGACTGTTTTGCTAGCACAGACTGGAATATGTTCCGGGATTCTTCAGATAGCATTGAGGAGTACGCCACATCAGTCACTGGCTTCATCAATAAGTGCATCGATGATGTCGTCCCCACAGTGACCGTACGTACATACCCCAACCACAAGCCATGGATTACAGGCAACATCCGCACTGAGCCAAAGGCTAGAGCTGCCGCTTTCAAGGAGCGGGACTCTAACCCAGACGCTTATAAGAAATCCCGCTATGCCCTCCGACGAACCATCAAAGAGGCAAAGAGTCAATACAGGACTAAGATTGAATCGTACTACACCGGCTCTGACGCTCGTCGTATGTGGCAGGGCTTGAAAACTATTACAGACTACAAAGGGAAGCACAGCCGCGAGCTGCCCAGTGACACAAGCCTACCAGACGAGCTAAATCACTTCTATGCTCGCTTCGAGGCAAGCAACACTGAAGCATGCATGAGAGCACCAGCTGTTCCGGATGACTATGTGATCACGCTCTCCGTAGCCGATGTGAGTAAGACTTTTAAGCAGGTCAACATTCACAAGGCCGCAGGGCCAGACGGATTACCAGGACGTGTACTCCGAGCATGTGCTGACCAACTGGCAAGTGTCTTCACTGACATTTTCAACATGTCCCTGACTGAGTCTGTAATACCAACATGTTTCAAGCAGACCACCATAGTCCCTGTGCCCAAGGACACTAAGATAACCTGCCTAAATGACTACCGACCCATAGCACTTACGTCTGTAGCCATGAAGTGCTTTGAAAGGCTGGTCATGGCTCACATCAACACCATTATCCCAGAAACCCTAGACCCACTCCAATTTGCATACCGCCCCAACAGATCCACAGATGATGCAATCTCTATTTCACTCCACACTGCCCTTTCCCACCTGGAAAAGAGGAACTCCTACGTGAGAATACTATTCATTGACTACAGCTCAGCGTTCAACACCATAGTGCCCTCAAAGCTCATCACTAAGCTAAGGATCCTGGGACTAAACACCTCCCTCTGCAACTGGATCCTGGACTTCCTGACGGGCCGCCCCCAGGTGGTAAGGGTAGGTAACAACACATCTGCCACGCTGATCCTCAACACGGGGGCCCCTCAGGGGTGCATGCTCAGTCCCCTCCTGTACTCCCTGTTCACCCATGACTGCATTGCCAGGCACGACTCTAACTCCTTCATTAAGTTTGCCGACTACACAACAGTGGTAGGCCTTATCACCAACAACGATGAGACAACCTATAGGATAACAACCTCTCCCTCAACGTGATCAAGACAAAGGAGATGATTGTGGACTACAGGAAAAAAAATAGGCCTGAGCACGCCCCCATTCTCATCGACGGGGCTGTAGTGGAACAGGTTGAGAGCTTCAAGTTCCTTGGTGTCCACATCACCAACGAACTATCATGGTCCAAACACACCAAGACAGTTGTGAAGAGGGCACGACAAAGCCTATTCCCCCTCAGGAGACTGAAAACATTTGGCATGGATCCTCAGATCCTCAAAACGTTCTACAGCTGCACCATCGAGAGCATCCTGACTGGTTGCATCACCGCCTGGTATGGCAACTGCTCGGCCTCCGACCGCAAGGCACTACAGAGGGTAGTGCGTACGGCCCAATACATCACTGGGGCCAAGCTTCCTGCCATCCAGGACTTCTATACCAGGCGGTGTCAGAGGGAGGCCCTCAAAATTGTTAAAGACTCCAGCCACCCTAGTCATAGACTGTTCTCTCTGCTACCGCACGGCAAGCGGTACCGGAGCGCCAAGTCTAGGTCCAAAATGATTCTCAACAGCTTCTACCCCCAAGCCATAAGACTCCTGAACAGCTAATCATGGCTACCCGGGACAATTTGCACTGCCCCCCCACCCCCACCCCGTCCCCCTTTTTTCCTCTGCTGCTACTCTGTTTATTATTTATGCAGTCACTTTAACTCTACCCACATGTACATATTACCTCAATTACCTCGACTAGCCGGTGCCCCCGCACATTGACTCTGCACTGGTACCCCACTGTATATAGCCTTCCTACTGTTATTTTATTTTACTGCTGCTCTTTAGTTATTTGCTTAATTTCTTTTTGCTTAACACTTTTTTTATTTGTTTTACTTTGCATTGTTGGTTAAGGGCTTGTAAGTAAGCATTTCACTGTAATGTCTACACCTGTTGTATTCGGCGCATGTGGCAAATAAAATTTGATTTGATTAGAGAGGAGGGAGTGAAAGGATGATAGGTCCTCCGGATGTTTAGTTTTCCTCCATTTTTGCTCAGCTGCCCACTTCAATCAGTGTAGAGGAGGAAACTGGTTAAAGGATTTTTGGTCCCGCTTTAAATTACGTTCAGCTTATAAAGGCTTCATAAAGCCTTCATAATGCCTTCATAAGCACAACATAAATGTGTTACAAAGCATCTACAACCATATGTCATGCTTTATAAAGGGTTCATAAATGTGGCTTAACTGTGTAACATAATCACCAATGTCAAATGTGACATTACCCACTTTGTCGAATATGATATAAACGTGTGCTTTATAATGGGTGACATGTTGTGCTGAAGGAAGGATAAGCTATAAAGTGATGTCATGTTAGTCACATTACACCTAATCTCATTCCCAGACACTAGTGGTGGACCAACGCATCAAACTTGGCCTTCATTAGTTAGGGTTAGGTTTCAAATACAATTCTAAGAAGATCAATTGTGGAAATGGGCAGGGTTTAGCAATAATTATTACTTTTTGACTGTGTTAAGTATTGACGATGACAAACACTACCCTACATATCCCAGGCTTATACTGTATGTGCTGTGTGTGCAATAGCCTGGAGACAACGTTACACCAAGAAATACTTACCATGATGACAGCCCCCAACCTAAAGAAATTGAAAATGTATTTGATCTGGAACCAAGTTACATGTTCCTCAGTACACAAACACGCACACAACAAAAACTAGCCATACCGCGTGCTGCTGGGCCCAGTCAGTCCTTTGACACATTCACCCACTCCCCCGCTGAAAGATCAGCCACAAAACGTTGGCATCATTGTAACAGGTTGTAATCAAGCTCTGGTCTCCAGCATGTGAAAAGATGAGGAATACCTGGTGCGGTAGTCTCAGCTTGGACTACTCCAAATCATCTTGGTTCTGACACACACACACACACACACAAACACAAATGCAAGCTTTGCAGGTCCATTAAACTATTTAAATACCTCTCCCACCCTACAGTAAACTGTGGATCATCAGAAAACCTTCATAAATCATCAGAACGTTAATAACCTATTTATTTAAACTTTATGTAGTGTCCTGTAATACTTAGTTTGAAGTGAGACACCTTCGGTCATTCATAACACATCCATAAAGACTATATTGCATGACGCTGTACTTAGTATGAAGTCAGACCCATTTGGTCATTTATAACACATACATAAATGCCTTGTATCATATGACACTGTACTTACTATAAGGTCAGACACCTTTGGTCATTCATAACACATACGTAAATGCCTTGTATCATATGACGCTGTACTTACTACAAAGTCAGCCACTTTTGGTCATTCACAGCACATACATAAAGGCTTATGTAAACACAAATGTATTAACATTTAGGGCAGGGTTCTTCAATTCCGGTCCTGGAGGGCTGAAACACTTCTGTTTTTTATTTCTACCTGGTAGTTAATTGCACTCACCTGGTGTCCCAGGTCTGAATTAGCCCCTGATTAGAAGGAGAGGATGAAAAACAGAGGTGTTTCGGCCCTCCAGGACCGGACTTGAAGAACCCTGACTTAGGGAATTATCGCTAACAGCTAAAGCAAATAAACATTAAAACATGTTTAAACCATACATTTCTTTTTATCTGTAAAAAATTTTAACAATACAAATACATTAAGTTTCAAAAGGTCCAGCAATGTAATTACATTGAACATTAAACAGGGCTGTGAATAGTGTAGCTTGTCCCTGAGCTGGCGGATGAATGGTTCTTGCTTCTCTTCCTGCTGGAGGTAATGCAAGTTGGTTCCACCCTTAAAAGTAACATCAAAGAAAGTTGGCAGGTCTGTTAGGAAATGCCTTTGTTACACCATCTGGATAAGGGCATTTCTGTGCTGCACCATAAACTCTAAATGGAAAGATGGGAAACTCCATTCAATTCATATTATTATATTCCTCTTTCATTTACAAATCTCATGATGTGACTCTGAGACATGGTTGTATCTAGGGGGATTTGTATTTAGCTGAGCCTGCTAGCTAGCTGTCACGTTCGTTCATAGACAGGACGGACCAAGGCGCAGCGTGATATGCATACATGTTTATTTAAACTTAATAAACGTAACACTCGACAAAACAATAAACGAAACGTGACGTCGGAAGGCTATACACACAAGCCAAACTCACCGAGCACAAAACAAGATCCCACAACACAGGCAGGAAAACTGGCTGCCTAAGTATGATCCCCAAGCAGAGACAACGAGCGACAGCTGCCTCTGATTGGGACCCACACCCGGCCAAACGTAGAAATACAAACATAGAATCAACACACACGATATTCACACCCTGACCAAACTAACTAGAGTTCTATAGGTCAGGGCGTGACACTAGCTACATTATCGGCTAGCTAGCAATTGCTGTGAAGTCACCAAAACTATTTGAAATAACGATTGAGTAGCTACAGTATGTAATCTAACTGAACACTTAACTACTACAAACTAATTTGAATTACAATAAATAAAGGTTAACTTACTTGTTTTGCTGTCCAGTGGCAGCACACGCGGGGCATTTGATTTGCGAACTCATCACATGATCAGTGTCTCGTCAGCAACACAAAAAAAAATATTGTGGGTCACGGAATTTCGGAAAATGTCAGAGTAAAAGTCCCCCACGTAATAGTAGAAAAGTGTCAATAGCCATTGATGCTATGAAAAATAATTGTCTAAACATTAACAATGATTCATATTTGTTCATATTTAAGTGACATTTGCATTATATTTTGGTTTTAAAACATGTTCCAAGGTTAAATAAATGCCCCCAATGCGAATCACTGTATATGGAATATAAATTGGCTTAGATCAATAACTAGTAAGTATTGTAGGGAATACTCAGTAGGGTCTGTAGAATGTAAATATGGTGTCATTTCATGGGGCTCTGAATAATAGGGAGTGTTGCTGGCCCTTTACTCCACCCATTCCATTGGTTGCCGAATCACATCACGTGGGCTTACTGCACTACAGAAAAACCCGCTAACCGAACAACAGTGCAGGGCACACTCACTGAATGAATGAGCAACTACACTAAAAAATCAAAGTATCTTAGATTTTTCCCAGACCTCAGAAGGCATCCTCTGATGTGGTTTAAGCATTGTTGTGAACACAAAAAATTACATGTTGTTGTTTTTCTATTAAAAAGTGTGAAGAAAATGAGGTAAACCAGAACAAATGGGAGAAATCCGAAACCTGGAAAAACACAACCAAGAACACTGACTTTGGGAATAAACAAAAGTAAGCAAAAAATAAAACGGATTTTAAACGGCCCTACCAACATTTTTTGCTGTACTTTAGAGTGTGTGTCATTCTGTAGCACAGCACCCAAGAGGGAAAGAGGTTGGGCCATCCTAGAAATGTCTTAGTGAAATATAATATAATATATAACATTTAGCAGACACTTTTATCCAACGTGACTTACATTCATGCGTGAATACATTTTTACGTATGGGTGATCCCGGGAATTGAACTCAATATCCTGGCCTTGCAATGCTCTACCAAGATACATGACAGGGTTATAAATGCTTTGTGAACCTCAATTTAATATGATTTATAAGGCCTTTATTAAGCGGTGCTTATGCCACCCTTTATAAAGCACATGTTTATGTCATATTTGACATAGTCAGTTATCTCACATTTGACATTGGTGGTTATGTCAAACAGTTATGCCACATTTATGAACCCTTTATAAAGGATGACATAAGGTTATAGATGATTTGTAACACATTTATGTAGTGTTTATGAAGGCTTTATGAAGCCTTTATAAGCGGAACGTCATTTAAAGCGGGACTGTATTTTTAAGCTTTGAGACAATTGAGACATGGATTGTGCATGTGTGCCATTCAGCGGGTGAATGGGCAAGACAAAATATTTAAGTGCCTTTGAACGGGGTATGGTTGTAGGTGCCAGGCGCACCGGTTTGTGTCAAGAACTGCAGCACTGATGTGTTTTTCACACTCAACAGTTTCCTGTGTGTATCAAGAATGGTCCACCAACCAAAGGACATCTAGCCAACTTGACACAACTGTGGGAAGCATTGGAGTCAGCATAGGCCAGCATCCCTGTGGAACGCTTTTTACACCTTGTAGAGTCCATGCACCGACGATTTGAGGCTGTTCTGAGGTCAAAAGGCGCACCTCAATATTAGGAAGGTGTCTTTAATGTTTTGTACACTCAGTGTACATGCCCAGCACATACATTGCATTCGGAAAGTATTCAAACCCCTTGACTTTTTCCACATTTTGTTACGTTACAGCCTTATTCTAAAATGTATTAAATTCATTTTTTTCCTCATCAATCTACACACAATACCCCATAATGACAAAGCAAAACATATTAAAAATAAAAACAGAAATACCTTATTAAAGTATTCAGACCCTTTGCTATGAGACTTGAAATTGAGCTCAGGTGCATCCTGTTTCCATTGATCATCCTTCAGATGTTTCTACAACTGGATTGGTAACCTGTGGTAAATTCAATTGTTTGGACATGATTTGGAAAGGCACACACCTGTCTATATAAGGTCCCACAGTTGACAGTGCATGTCAGAGCAAAAACCAAGATAATGAGGTCGTAGGAATTGTCAGTAGAGCTCCAAGACAGGATTGTGTCGAGGCACAGATCTGGGGAAAGGTACCACAAAATGTCTGCAGCATTGAAGGTCCCCAAGAACACAGTGGCCTCCATCGTTCTTAAATGGAAGAAGTTTGGAACCACCAAGACTCTTCCTAGAGCTGGCCGCCCAGCCAAACTGAGCAATCAGGGGAGAAGGGCCTTGGTCAGGGAGGTGACCAAGAACCCAATGGTCACTCTGACAGAGCTCCAGAGTTCCTCTGTGGAGATGGGAGAACCTTCCAGAAGGACAACCATCTCTGCAGCACTCCACCAATCAGGCCGTTATGGTAGAGAGAGTAGCAAAGTACAGAGAGCTCTTTGATGAAAACCTGCTCCATAGCGCTCAGGACCTCAGACTGGGGCAAAGGTTCACCTTCCAACAGGACAACGACCCTAAGCACATAGCCAAGACAACGCAGAGTGGCTTCGGGACAAGTTTCTGAATGTCCTTGAGTGGCCCAGCCAGAGGCCGGACTTGAAACCGATCGAACATCTCTGGAGAGACCTGAAAATAGCTGTGCAGCGACACTCCCCATCCAAGAGCTTGAGAGGATCTGCAGAGAAGAATGGAAGAAACTCCCCAAATACAGGTGTGTCAAGATTCTAGCATCATACCCAAGAAGACTCTAGGCTGTAATTGCTGCCAAAGGTGCTTCAACAAAGTACTTAGGAAAGGGTCTGAATACTTGTAAATGTGATATTTCAGTTTGTAGATTTTATATATATTTGCAAAAATGTCTAAAAACCTGTTTTTCCTTTGCCATTATGGGGTATTGTGTTTAGATTTGATGAGGAAGAAAAACAATTTCATCCATTTTAGAATAAGGCTGTAACGTAACAAAATGTGGAAAAAGTCAAGGGGTCTGAATACTTTCTGAATGCACTGTATTGTGCACTCACTCAGTAACCATTCAGACAGTCTTCACTCACACAATACATGGTCCAAAAGTTTTCACAACACAATGATTCTTTGGACATGATTGTCTTTAATTAACTTATTTCTGTAAGGGTTTATTTCTGCCAACTACAACGTAATGATTCACACATTTTAATGAGTATCTACGAAAATATGCATGTTGCATGATGAATCACATAATGAGCATATAGGCCTACAGAAATAAATAAATACATAAAGTACACATTATGGTTCCCTAACAAAGTAATATTATGTGCGTAATTTTTTCATTTTACTGCATAATGATATGCTGTCATACTTACATGTTTAACAATATTATCAGATATTTTAGATATGCTAAAGTCAGTCTGGTACAATTACTCAAACTTGTTACATCCAAAAATGACCTAAACGGGAATCTAAATAATCATCGGGGGCAGGCCTGGTTTTAAATAATTCAGTCTTTCATTTATCCAAGTGGAGGGGATTATGAGTTTTTGAAACTGTTACTTTATCTCATCACTTTCTTCAGTAATGAGCAATTATGTTGCTAAAAAATTTGGAAGATATAGGAGGCCCTAGCCCCAATACACACTGTTATCAATCAGAGATCCTGAGATGCTGTAGGTTTCAGTCATATTGTAGATATTAGTAGGCCAAAATGCAGGTCATAGTGTCTGTTAGATAGACCTGAAGTCAACACTGTACAGTCAGGCTAGTTTGTGAACCAACTCTATACAGTACAGTACTTGTCAAAAGACCTTGATCTCCCAATCACAGCTCCAGAAGCTGCTGGTTTTCTCTGTCCTGATTGGCTGATCAGGATTCTGACTGAGAAAACACAGCAGAGCACAGAACCATGTAAAGCTCTCATTAGTCAGCTGCCATTACTTACATGCCACTGTTACAATAAAATAAAATGCTTTCAAACCCCATACTGGTGGAAGCTCAGTTGGGAGCAGTTTAAAAACACATCCAGATGGTGTTTTGTGGTATATTGAATAACTTCATTGTTTTTATAGGGGTTGAGAAATGTTTGGCATGATGTTGTGCCCTATAACAGATTACACAGCGCAGGTAGAAGGGGCACCATTTTAACATAGAGATGTGACTATCTCATCAATAACCTCATACCTTACTTCATGACGTTAAGGAGGAGGAAACTTTGTACAAACAAATCAGTTGACAGGACATAACAGCTCCCTTCACTGCCTTACAATCCACTAATATAACAACATATTGGAATTAGTTTGGAAATAATTATTTAAGTTGATAAATTGTATCAGTAGATCTAGAGGTAGTAAATACACAGATACTGTACTTCTATATATGTACACACATGACTGCATGTTATGATCATGTGAAATCAGTTGTCATTATTATTAAGGCTGGGTTAGACTCTAAAGGGCATAGGGCATGGCTGAGTTACACATGCCTCAGTACTGACTGGACAATGACATCATACAGCTAACACAACAGCATCATAAACTACATGACATCTGTCAATACCACCGTGGTGGTTCATGACAGTTTATAGCAAATTGAGTAACACTGTCATGAAACATGCACAGATTTAGGTTGGCTACTCAGCTAGCTGGGCAACATGCAGAGTGAGATCCTTTGTTGTAAGCTGGCATAACGTCTTATAGGAGAGGTGCCAGGGCATGGTTATGACGGTGCTATAGGTCAGCATTATGATGCCACTGTCGAGTAAAGTGGAACTGTACATACACAGAAACAGTGCTGGTCAATACCTCTACAGGAGTATACCTCTACAGGAGTATATCTAATCACAGGAGCGTGAGGGTGGTCGCCATTGGGAGCATGGGGCTGAGCTTTGGACTACAGGGGGGAATCAGTGGCCATGTATGGGTGCAGGGGGAGGGAAGCTTGACGGCTGCATGCAAATATATGGGAGCGGTCCTGAATACAGTATTTGGTCATCTGTGGAAAGAAAAGGAAATAGGTCATTAGGAGATGCGTTTTAAACCAGGAGTAGTAATTCACCCTTCAACATGTATATTGATTACATCATTTGTTGTGAATGTAAACAATGCATGTGATGAGAGAGTTAATGTGTGTGTGTGCGCCTGTGTGAGTACGTGTTAGTTACCATGGCATTAACTTGCAGCAGTCTCCTGCTGAATGATGTACAGTCTGCCTGGGTCCTCCACCTCACTGCTACAGTGCCCATCACTCCTGCAGACACACACTACACTATTCAGTACTGTAGTGTGGGAGAAGTAGCACTGGTAGTAGTAGTAGTAATAGACAGTGGTGGAAAAAGTACCCAATTGTCATACTTGAGTAAAAGTATAGATACCTTAATAGAAAGTTACTCAAGTGAAAGTAAAAGTCACCCAGTAAAATACTCCTTGAGTAAAAGTCTAAGTATTTGGTTCTAAATATACTTAAGTATCAAAAGTAAAAGTAATAGTATAAATCATTTCAAATTCCTTCTATTAAGCAAAGCAGGCGGCACCATTTTCTTGTTTTTAAAATGTATGGATAGCCAGGGGCACATTCCAACACTCAGACATCATTTACAAAAGATGCATTTGTGTTTAGTGAGTCCGCCAGATCAGAGGCAGAAGGGATGACCATGTGTTGTCTTGATAAGTGCGTGAATTTGACCATTTTCCTGTCCTGCTAAGCATTCAAAATGTAACGAGTACTTTTGGGTGTCAAGTAAAATCTATGGAGTAAAAAGTACATTATTTTCTTTAGGAATGTAGTGAAGTAAAAGTAAAAGTTGTCAAAAATATAAATAGTAAAGTAAAGTACTGACACGCCAAAAAACTACTTAAGTAGTACTTTAAAGTATTTTTACTTTAGTACTCTACACCACTGGTAATAGAGTAACAGAGTTAGAAGTGGTAGTAATATTAGTTTCTTTGTAATGCTTGTGCAATATACAATTGAGGCGCTGATATGCTTACCTGTTGTCATTGATGTCTACGGTGTTTCCTGTTCATGAATATAACAGGGAATAGTGAGAATTAGTGTGTATATAATTTTTTTTCTGACAATCAATTACTTAATTACAAGCTTTTTTAGCCACTGTAAAATGAAATATACAGTAAAAACCAGAACTGTTGGTGTGGGTGATGGGTGAACTGAATGGCTCTGGGACTCACCGTTATTCCTGTCTATGTTGAGTGGGTAGGACTCCAGCATGTCTGTGGGGTTGACTGCTCTGTAGCCCAGTGCTGTGGACACTCTGCTCAAAATAGACAATAGAACACAGTCACTCCTAAGTCTATCTAATAACACATCAATACAAGTAAACTATTCAAAGCTACATTTATTTAAAGTATTGATCTATATAAATATGAGTGTGTGAGATGGAACTCACATGTTTGTCTGGATGGAGCTGAGCTGAGAGTTAGGTACGGTGGTCTGTTCTGTGATGGCGCTCTGGAACAGGGCATTACTGTAGGTGTTGGCTGGCTCACTGACATGTGTGTAGAACGGGTTGGTAGGAGAGCACACTGGCAGCTGCTTCGGTCGCACTGGTTTGGCTGCAGGATGACAGTAACACAGAGGCCAATCAATATTACAATACAGAGGTCAATTGTTATTTTTAATATTTTTATATACCACCTGTTATTTCAAATAGCTATATTTGACCCATGTCTAAGCACCTATCTTATCTTCAAAATGTTCTGTGTCATTCCAACAATTTATTATATTTATCAATGACTGTCTATGAAGCTCTCCATCCATAAACAGATAACACATCATCACAGTTGAACTGTATTTGCTGTGGGTGCCCTACCGATCTGTGCAGCATGGGGGCGTCTCAGAGTGTTCTTGGCTCTCATGGCGTCTTTGATGCGGTCCACTTCCTGCTGGTAGCGACGCCTGTCGATCATGGCACCCTCCTTGGCGTCCCTCAGTGCCGTCTCCAGGGCCTTAACTCTCTCAGCAGTAGACCGAAGACGTTTCTCCAACTTTGGAAGCTCACAACGCAGATCTGCATTGTCACGAACCAGCTACAGATAAATACAGAGAGAGAGAGAGGGCGAGAGAAGAGAGAGGAAGAGAGAAAATAAATAAGAGTGACACAAGGGAAGAGAGATTTCTAGCCGGGAATATTGATTGATCGGGAGTTGATAATGTAAGTGAGGGGTGGGATGAGACTGGGTAATAAGGGGAAAGAGAGATTGCATTAACAACAGGGAAGGAGAGGAGACTGAGCTTGGCATAAAACTATGCGTTTATGACTCCCCAAATGCTAAATTTACCCACATGAGCAAGTTTTCTTTCAATATTATTGTGTCCCCTGAATATCTTGTATCACAGAAGTATTTTGAATTTAAATGTTTCTTCTCTCTTTTCCTTAGCATAAAATCATGATATCATTCAAAGGTAAATATACTGTGAAACATTTCCTCCTCTTTTGGTTCATGCCAGACTAAAACAGCTCAAAACCAGTCAGATAACACATGACAACATCTTTGTGAGTATTGCATCAAACAAACACACACATTCACATAAGACTCACTCTTTTTCTCTTTCAAACTCTCTCTTTCAAACATCTCTCAGATTCACTAAAATAATTGCATGCAAAGAATGAGTGTTAAGGAAGCATCCAGCCATTTGCGTCCCTTTAGATAGTGATAGGATAGTGCCCAAAGTAGAGGGAAATTGGAGGTTGAAAATATACAGAAGAAAAAGGGATGCAAGGACTGCTGAGAGATGGAGGCGAAGGAGAAGCGAGGGCCTGTACCTGTCGGTAACACTCCATCACCTGCAGGGAGTGCTCTCAACACACACAACAACAATAACAAGAACAACAGAAACCCATGAAACAAACACACAAAGACACACACACACACAAACCCACATCCATGCCCACACACACAAAACAGCACAAGGACAAGAGGTGAAAAAGGAGTGAGTGGAACAGAGCCAAGAGGAGCCAACCCACTGGGCACACACTGGTTGAATCAACGTTGTTTCCTCGTCATTCCAACTAAGTGACATTGAACCAACGTGGAACAGACGTTGAATTGACATCTGTGCCCAGTGGGAAGGGTAGAGAGTTGACTGTGCAAGGGGGAAAGGGACGATGCTAGTTTGTGATGTAGGATCATGGCATGGGTTCACACTTAGAGCAGGAGAGAGGTTTCTAGTGTGATCAGTAAGGTTTTACTTCATCAAAACAAGTCAGACAACACAACTATCCTGTGAGGCTCTCACCTGTTTGTGAACCTTTGTAAGCTGGTCCAGGTTATTCTCAAGAAAGGAAATCTTCTGTTTCTGGGTGCAAGACCCCCCACTATCATCAGGTTCCATTTCAGAACTCTGTGTAAGAAAGAAAGGAGGAACAGAGAGAAAGAAAGAGAGAGAGGAAAGGGGGATTTAGTACCCTTCATAGTGATTAATAGGGTTATATTCTGTCTTTCTTTCTCCATCTCTCACTCACTTTTTTAACCCGCGACGTGAGGTCTTGAACGAACAGCTTGCGCAGGTTGTGGAGGGTCTGGAGCTCCCGGGCCTGAAAAACAAAGATGTAGAAGAAAATAAGTCAAAGAAGGAAAAATAGGGAAAAGGTGCAGAAAAGAGGAGTTAAAGCAGAGAGAGAAGAAAGAGGGAGATGGGGCAAGAAAAGGGACATAGGGGGAATGAGGGAGAGAAAGAAGAAGAAAGGAGGGTAAGAGAGAGAGGGCCACTCACGACGGTCTCCTCCAGCCCTTTGAGGTCCTGCTTGGTCTGCTCATGGCGTTCATGTAGAAATCTGACAGGAAGAGGAAACACATCATCATCAGCAACATAAAAATCAGAACACATTTCTTAACTTTGTTAAACTGTGAAGTGAGTTCACATTGTGTCAGTGTGTGTCTGCGTGTGTGCGTGTGTTAATGTGTGTGTTCAGACTTACGACAGCTCCTCCAGCCGCTCGCTCTTGCTGCTGTCCACGCTCTTCAGATGGTCAAAGTCGGCAAGCACCTGAACCAACTCAATCTGCAGCTTCTGGTTATGGCTGAGAGAGAGAGAGACAGAAAATATCATGTTTAATGAGAGAGAGTGTTCAAGGTTTTTAAAGTGAAGTGAATGTTTTCATCATTGTTTTATTTTTATCTCATCAATGGCACATAAACGTAGAGGGTTCCAGTAGTCTTGATGACACTGACTCAGTGAGGTCATCGATGATCCTCTGCTTCTCGTTGATCTCATCCCGGAGACGGGCCATCTGCTTGTGGTGCAGACCACGGTGAGACTCCCCCTGCTGCCGAGGAACCTTCTGAACCACCACACAATGAGGAAAATCACACTGTCAGTTTCATTTTATTTCAGTCATTACTGGGTGACATAATTAGCATTATTGGAATGCATGTTTACCTTGACGTTACCCTCCTCGGTTTCACCCTTCTCTCCATCCTTCTCTTCAAGCAGAGAGTTATCTGTAAAATAGAGAGAGATCTATAAGATCTGTTTTTTTCCACCTGGGTCCTGCAGCCTGGCTGATGTGAGAATGGATGATGTGTCCAGCTCTGTTACCTGGGTCTGGTGTGTACAGGTGTGTTACCTGGATCCTGTAGCCTGGCTGATGTGAGGGTGGAGGGTGTGTATAGGTGTGTTACCTGGGTCCTGTAGCCTGGCTGATGTGAGGGTGGATGGTGTGTACAGGTGTGTTACCTGGGTCCTGTAACCTGGCTGATGTGAGGGTGGATGGTGTGTACAGGTGTGTTACCTGGGTCCTGTAGCCTGGCTGATGTGAGGGTGGATGGTGTGTACAGGTGTGTTACCTGGGTCCTGTAGCTTGACTGATGTGAGGGTGGAGGGTATGTACAGGTGTGTTACCTGGGTCCTGTAGCCTGGCTGATGTGAGGGTGGATGGTGTGTACAGGTGTGTTACCTGGGTCCTGTAGCCTGGCTGATGTGAGGGTGGATGGTGTGTACAGGTGTGTTACCTGGGTCCTGTAGCCTGGCTGATGTGAGGGTGGATGGTGTGTACAGGTGTGTTACCTGGGTCCTGTAGCTTGACTGATGTGAGGGTGGAGGGTATGTACAGGTGTGTTACAGGTATATAGTGATGTGTTACCTGGGTCCTGCAGCTTGGCCAGCTCCTCGCTGAGGGAGTCATGGCTCTCCTCCAGCATCCTCTTCTTCAGCTCTACACTCTGCATGTACTCCGTCAAAGAGCGGATCTTCGCCTCATGCTGCGAACACCCCAAACAGAGTCACTCAGCTGACGTGACACACTACACTCCCATCTATACAGTTTATAAACTGTACAAATTCTATAAAGTTTGAAAATGACATGAGGGAAGAATGTTTTCATAGTGTGCAGTGGTAAAGTGTATCTACTGTATGTATACATGGTATCGACATACCCTATGTATTTTTATATATATGCTGTGTATAGTATAGACATTCTAGCTGGTTGTGATGTTGATCTGTATTGATCTGTATACTGAGGTGCCCAGGCTGACCTGTGAGATCAGGAGCTGGCAGGAGGAGAGCTCGCGGCCCGTCTCCTCCATCTTGCGATGACACTCCAGCTGCAAGTTCTCCAGCTGGCGACAGCGCTTCACCATGGACTTGACCTCCGACTTGATCTTACTGATGTAGAGACGGGCCACAGTGAACTCCTCCTCGATTGCCCCGCTGATCTCCACCGGCTACAGCAGAGAGAGAGAGAGAGAGAGAGAGAGAGAGAGAGAGAGAGAGAGAGAGAGAGAGAGAGAGAGAGAGAGAGAGAGAGAGAGAGAGAGAGAGAGAGAGAGAGAGAGAGAGAGAGAGAGAGAGAGAGAGAGAGAGAGAGAGAGAGAGAGAGAGAGAGAGAGAGAGAGAGAGAGAGAGAGAGAGAGAGAGAGAGAGAGAGAGAGAGAGAGAGAGAGAGAGAGGGATTGAAAGAAAGGCACATGGAGGGAGAGAGATGCAGGGATGAGAGAGGGGGCGGACAGGGTGGATTTTAAAGATGGGGCGGTGGCTCCTAAGCTGAAGAGAATACTGTATACAAAACCTCTCTCTCTACCCATCAGTGGTGGCTGGTGGCACTTTAAATGGGGAGGACGGGCTCATTGTAATGGCTGGAACATAATGTATGGAATGGTCTCAAACACATCAAACACCTGGTTTTCCATGTGTTTGATACCATTCCATTCACTCCATTCCATTCATTATTATGAGCCGTCCTCCCCTCACCAGCCTCATCTGCTACCCATCTACCTAATTGTTCTACCTCTCAGTAGTTCCAGAGGAGAGCAGTATGAGATGTAAATAACTCACCAGCTTGATCTCCCCGTTGCCCACAATGGTGCTGAACTCACTTAGGTCCCTCATCAGGCCATTGAGGACGTCAGCGATGCGCTTCCTCTGCTGACCACTCACTTCCTGCATGTGGGATAGCTCCGCCTCCAGCTCCATCAGACTGGCCTGCACAGGAGACAGGATGGAAGCAGAGAGGGATGAGATTAATAAATGAGAGACAGAGGCTACAGATTTACTTATACAAAAATGTCAGCTAAGTTATGCCACACCGTTGGCAGATCGCTGGTCATTTCAAGTAGAGCAAAGAATCCATAAAGACCATATAGACTTCATACAAGACTTTATATAAGTTCATAGTAGAATTTGTGTCCACTCTGTGTCATGTATTTCTATGCCCTGCTGACCCACCATCTTCTGGGCCAACTGGTCGGCCAGCAGCTGGTTCTGCAGGCCCTTTTCCTCCACCTCCTGGCTCTTCTGGTCGTAGTTGATGGCCAGCTCCTCCAGGGCCTGCAGCACCTCCTTCACCTCTGTCTTGGCACAGTTGCTCTCCACCTGCAGACGGCCTAGTTCTGCCTGCACCTTGTCCCCATCCCCACGAGAAGATGCCAGCAGCTAGAAGACACAAAGTGAGAGCCAGAGAGAGATGACGATCACATTAACGCAGCCTCACAAACATGATCATATGTAGGAACACAGTACACAGACACACAGGCAACACACAATATAAGTCATATTCACACACAACCACACACAGTACACACACACAACTACACACAAGACACACACAGATGGCCTAGATTTAGAACTGGCACAGAGTCATCCCTGTTGCTGCCATGACAACTGATCTATTGAAAGAGATTTGCCGGCTAACTGAAAGGGTTGGAAATGGCTTATACAGTCAAATGTATCAGATGATCACATATATTTGTGGAGGATATGGAAAGGATTCCAGGCTATTTGTTTGCTTGGTTATAATTCTACTACTTTCTGTATAGACCTTGTGCACATGCACTGACATTGAATCCCCATTAAACGTCACCTCTACCACTACTCCCCCTAGTGTCCATAACACAAAGAGCACTGTATTCTACCATTATACTGTATATTATCAACATGTTTAGATTCAGGATCATCATGATTTGTATCACAATACATTTGTGAATAAGACCATTGCATGGCCGAGAGATGCCTGGACAGAGATACAGACAGAGTGGGGAACAGAGTGTGTTCACCTCATCCTGACCCAGCATCTGTTCCTTCAGTTTCTCAACCAACTGGCACTGCAGGTTGATCTCATCATCCTGTGGAGACACACACACACACACACTATGGTCACTCGGTCTACTGGTGGAAATCAATTGAGGACACTGTACTGTTTGTTTTTAAGGATACTGGTCTACTTGGGGTTTTTGTATACAGTGTGTGCATGTGTATATATCCATACCCTCCAATGAGTGTGTGTGTGTGTATGTTTGCGTACATGTGTGTGTTTGAACAGGCACTAACCTTGTCGTCCAGCTGCTTGTAGAGCTTGCGGATCTCCTCCTCGTATTTCTGACGCTCCTCCTCGGAGATGCGCACCACAATGGAGGAGGTGTCGTTGTCCAGGATCATCATGGGGCTCCGCTCCTCCACCGACTCCAGACGCACCACGTCAGCAGTGGTCCTCTCCGTCTCAGGAACGTTCTCCCCTGGAGGAGCATGAAGAGTGGAGAGGATGGAGAAAGGAGATGATGGGTCAGCAGTCTATGTCAGCTCTTAAGAGAATGGACTTCCTATTAATCTGTCTAGACTTGGTCTTTTACCAAATAAGGCTATCTTCTGTATACCCCCCCTAGCTTGTCACAACACAACTGATTGGCTCAAAATCATTAAGAAGGAAATAAATTCCACAAATTAACTTTTAACAAGGCACACCTGTTAATTGAAATGCATTCTAGGTGACTACCTCATGAAGCTGGTTGAGAGAATGTCAAGAGTGTGCAAAGCTGTCATCAAGGCAAAGGGTGGCTATTTGAAGAATCTCAAATATAAAATATATTTTGATTTGTTTAACACTTTTTTGGTTACTACATGATTCCATATGTGTTATTTCATGGTTTTGATGTCTTCACTATTAATCTACAATGTAGAACATAGTAAAAATAAAGAAAAACCCTTGAATGAGTAGGTGTTGT
The DNA here is from genome assembly GCF_020615455.1 of Coregonus clupeaformis. NCBI lineage: Eukaryota > Metazoa > Chordata > Actinopteri > Salmoniformes > Salmonidae > Coregonus > Coregonus clupeaformis. Next base: position 1,450,349 of record NW_025533467.1, read on the forward strand.
AAAACTTTTGACCGGTAGTGTAAGTGTGCTGACACAATGTGCCTTGCTCCCAACCTTAGGTAAACAGAGTTATAGGCATATCAAAAATATGCAAGGCAAGCATTTTGCAAGGCAAAGTATATTAAGACTGTAAATTAATCAACATTGTGAAAAAAAACAGTAATTAACAAGAAACAAATGTAATAAACTAGGAATGTAATTATGACCTATAGAAAGGTTCACTCCAGTAAACTCTTTTATCTCTCAGTAAGTCTAACCGTTCCTCCAGCGGTTGAGCTCAGCCTCCAGCCTCTGGATGGTCTCCTTCATGGTCTTGTTCTTCTCCTTCTCCTTCTCATACTTCCTCTTCCACTGATCGGCCGTCAGCTCCAGGTTGACGGACGCCGTGTTCCTGATGGTCTTAGCTCTGCGAAGGTAGAGGGTATGGGGGTTAATGCCATGATGATGCAGTCACATATTTGATTCATTATATTGGTTATAATATAATACAGGATTATACAGTATATACTGTATATTTACTCTAGAGCAAGAGATTATGAATATGGGTTAAGGAAATACTGTATGCAAAATCCTTTGACTACGGACATGATAACACATTGGCCGTTTTTGAGTAGAACCTGTTAAATGAGTACATTGTCAATGTAGGGAGAAGACAGAGTGGGCTGAGTGTTTGTTACCGTTGTCCGAACATCAGGGTGGATTTGGTTTCGGCGTCGTTGTAGCTGGAGGGGGAGCAGCAGATGAACATGGTGGTCCTACAGTTTCCCCCCAGAGAGTCTTGCAGAATACGGGTCATCTTGCTGTCACGGTATGGCACGTGAGTTTTCTGCCAAACAAAACAGAGGAAGAAGAGATCAAGTGAGTAAGAGACAGGCAAGTAGGAGTACGAATGCAGCATTCAGTTAACCTTGCTGGCAGAGTAAGGTCAGGAGAAGGTTGGCATTGTGGTGTGTGGTGAGTTGGCATTGACTAGGCTTCAGCTGGGTTGGCATTGAGAGTTGTGTGGGGGTGAGCTTTCATTAGCAGGTCCATGGGTTGGGTTGGCATCGTGGCTTGGAGATGAATGTGCAGTAAGTTGATACTGATGGATGTGTGGAGGGTCTGGAGGTGCTGGAATGAATGATGAGTAAGGTGCACGGCTGTGTACTGGACTCACCGTCCCTTCAGCCAGAGCAGATATCACGTTGCCCAGAGCGGACAGAGACTTATTGATGTTTTTGGCCTCATCAAGTACGGCGCCCGCAGCACCAGTTTTGCTGACCTGAGAGAGAGAGAGAGAGAGGGAGAAAGAGAGAGGGAGAGAGAGAGAGAGAGAGAGAGAGAGAGAGAGAGAGAGAGAGAGAGAGAGAGAGAGAGAGAGAGAGAGAGAGAGGGAGGGAGAGAGAGATGGAGAAACTGAATTACTGACTGTGACTTAATGACCCATGGAAAGGTCACTCAAATCTGCCAGTGTCCTTGAAGACATAGCTCCATACATACATTAACATTAAGGCTAGGTTTACCAGACCAAACTCTGCCCTTGATAAAGAAAGCTTTGGTGGTTTGACAGGAACAGCCTGCAATAATCATTCCTGCAGTGTGTTTTAGGTTCTCAGTGTGATGGTGATTCACATCAAGCCTGACGACAGAAGATCATCACTCCAGACACCGTTTAGCACTCTGTATGAACACACACTGTGTGAACACACATTTACATTTTAGTCATTTAGCAGACGCTCTTATCCAGAGCGACTTACAGTTAGTGAGTGCATACATTTTCATACTGGCCCCCCGTGGGAAACGAACCCACAACCCTGGCGTTGCAAGCGCCATGCTCTACCAACTGAGCTACAGTGTAACGATCCCGGCAGTCTGAGTCGGGTCCTGTCTGTGGACTAGTTTTTATGTTCGTGATCTCCTGTTTCCCGAGGGTTCTGGAACGCTCCGGGGAGCTCTCTTGATTTCCGCACCTGCATCCCATCAGCAATCTGCACACCTGGTCCTGATCATCACCCTTCTTAGGCTCTGGCCTAACATCCATTCCCTGCCGGATCGTTAGCCATGAACATCAATCTCCCGGAACCTTCACCCAACCCCTGCCTGGTTGTCGGCGGCTGCCGAGCCATTCTTGGATCTACCACTGCACCTCCACCTACTCATCCCCGCCGTCCGCTCTGTCCCCTGGATTATTCTACATCGTTTTTGGAATCTGTTAAATAAATACTCACCTTCGTTTCAACTCACCTTGTCCTGGTCTGCTTCTGGGTTCTGGCTTAGTAAACCGTGACATACAGGGGACCTACATCATCTCTTGATTATGAGAAATGCTGCTGCCGATGCTGCTACAATGGCTTTAGTGGTCCATAGTCTCTCTCACCTTAGCCCAGCCAGGTAAACCAGACAGGCAGACAGACAGACAGACAGGTCTTACCTTCTCACTACCAGCCAAGTCCACCAGATAGAGTTTCCCACACAGCTTCTGCTCTGTCTCCGTGTGCTCCTGCTTGATGTTGATCAGGAAGATGCTGTGACTGCGAGAGCTGTGCTCATTCATGTCTATGAGGAGAGAGAACATCATGGAGTCGAATGAGCATCTTCGCACAATATAAGCCTACAGTGTATAAAGGGATTTACGTGTGTTTTGTTTATTTTGATTTGCAGAATCAATGCTTTTCTGGATCAATAATGCAAGTTTCTCACTGATATACGATGCAAATTAGCGTACGCAATGTACTCTATAAAAACAATTTCAGGATAGGACCAATATCGGCGTCCTTCTCCTGATGCAACCTACAGTGCCCAGAATAAGGGCTCATGTTGTTTAGCTGCTCCTATCTTATTGCACCAACTCAATATCAGCAGACCTGAGCCCATTACAGTGTTTTCACTATGCTACAGTGAGTCAGCATTACATTAGCCAGCAGACACCCAGTTGGACCCTTGTAATTGAGAAGGTCCTCCATATACGTAGAGATGCTGCTTGTAAGTAGAATACAAGTGGGAAGAAGTAATGTTATATAAGCCATAATGAGCCACATGGCCCAACTGTCACGATACACTTCACTAACCATGCAACTCTCCTGCTAGAAGAAAAACACGGCACTGGATATCTGCTTAGATGGATAGGGGTGGAAAGAAACATTCTGAAGGCTTACTGGTCACCGCTACATGGCGGTTGTTCTTCCCCTCGTCAATGACATCCATGACCTCATCAGGGCTGGAGACAAAGCGCTCGGTGCAACCCTACATCACAGGGAGTGGGGAAGGGGGAGGGATGATAGAGGAGTGAGATAATAAAGGGTTAATAATGAATATGCATGCTCCTTTGTTATTGTAGAATCTAATGCACAGTTATAAACAGATGTTGGTGTAGTTAGTGATAGTTGGCCTTAGTAAACCCACCTTTACATATGGGATCTTGTTCTTATCCTCATGAACAGCCAGGTTAGTCTTGGTCACTAAAAGAGAAAGAAATAACCTTTAGAGCAGACAGTCTTTGAAGAAGATTTGGCTCAGTAATGGCATTGGATGTGGACTTGGTAAATAACATTTAGAAAAACTGTGTACAAACCATCCAAAAGATCCCGAATTTTGTCCATATAGACTTCAAAATATGAAACCTTAGTAGAGGAAAGAGAAAAGAGAAAATAATCACAATCAAAGGTCAAACATGCTGTGGCTCCATGTAAGAGCAATACTTATTGCCACTGAGTCATTGTGGTATACTAATGGATGATGACTCATAGAAAGCCTCTAATCATCCAACATTTGGATGAGGAGATGGAGATGAACCCAAACCTTAATGTGGAACTCCAAGTTCTCATCCATGCCAAAGATATGGTTGAAGATGTCCTCTGCAATCCTGGGGATGATGCCCATCTGATTGGGGTCATGCAGCTTTCCCTAGAAAGACACACTATGCAGTCAGTCTCTGGTGTTTGGGAGGTTAATACATGTTATACATTGTATGAATATTAAAATCCTCATATCATTACTAGCAGTGTTTTTCCAATACTATTTACTAGATGGGGTACAAATGCCCCCAAAGCAATATCTGGGGTATTACACTTCGATTGAAACCAAACTGAAGCCATATTTATGCTGATTTATGGAGTTATTTCATAATGCGAGATCATCACTTTTTCAGAAGATAAAAAGTATTTTAAAATACTGGATGATGTATATTAGTTTTTTTCATCATTGCAATGACTCCCACTGTACCTCCATGGTGTGAGTCTTGCCAGAGGCGGTCTGTCCATATGCAAAAATAGTGCCATTGTATCCACCTAGCACATCTATATAAACAGAGGGAAACCAAGATAATTTGAGGAAATTATACAAATTAAAGAATTTCTTCAGGCCTTCAAGTTTGAAAATAAGAAAGACACCAACAACCTTTAATATGAACACAGTTATGGGAAACAAAGGCAGCAAGTAATACTGTGTGATGTCACCGACTGATTTAATCAATTGATGAGTCAGAACCCCATGTCGACTTCTCTTTTATCTCTCTAATACACCTCTATAGACTGCATGTGGATGTTGTTCTGCCATTGTTGACAGTATCTAGTCCTTACCCTTGACAATTTGCTTAGCACAGGTATTGTAGACCTGCTCCTGAGTGGTGTTGGTGGGAAAAACCCGGTCGAACACATAAGACCGCCCCTGGGAGACACAAAGAGATTAGGTCATTTTGTAAACCAAAAATTGTAGGCATAACTTAGAATACACAGACCAAGATGAAGCCAGATAGAGCCTAGACATACTGACTAGGAATATAATGAGGGACATTTTCTTGTCTCCATTTTTCTTTCCAATTAGCATTGATATTTCATTTATACTGTATATCCCAAACAAACAAACAATGGAAATGCAATCAAGTTTGCTCTTGGTTCCTTATTTACAGATAGTGATAGACAATATATGTTTGTCAATCACTGAATAAATGAAAGGAACAGATGAAAAAAGGCCAGCGACAATAAGGACCAAAACCAAAACCGTACAGCAATTATCCTGTTTCCAAAATGTCCTAGGATAGAGCTTGGAGGACATACTATTTAATCTGGTCAGTGCTACCAAAAAGATTTAGAATCATTTCACAATGATGTGATCTTGAATGCAACCCTGTATTTTCTCTTTGCCTTTGCCACATGCTAGTCATGTAAGCCTTTAGGAAATGATGTCATATAGGCTATCATTGACTGAAGCAGATGACACATGGCCACGAGCTTGACTCAGACTGAATTTTAACACGGCAGGTCTTCAAATAGGGAAATCATTCAGAATGCATAGAGGATCATTCAAACTTGCATTGTAGGCCATTGAATGTCAATCATTTTAGAAAAACATAACAAGAGTATATGATCCATTCAAATCACTAGCACTACAGATGCATCCCCATGACAAAATCATTGTCCAAATAGAGGCAGTCAGTCCGGCACAGAGGAGAGTGGATCAGTTCTAATCAGTAGAATGATTATTGATCCTCTCCTCCATATGCAATAAGAGAACAGGTTCTTGGCCCATTGTTAAGAATTATGACTGAAGAGGTCAGTCTAAGGTTTCCATTAACATCCTTAGTTAAGCTCTAAATGAATCCACTCTCTCATTCCACTCTGTCCTGGCCCTGACCCATTCAGACTTGTAGACCTCTCTGAAGAGGGACTGATTAAGCTAAGTGACACTGTGGTGTATGTACGTGGCATTGGTAAGTTGCCTACAGTACCTACATTCCCCGTACCATACATCTAATGTACCATTGCCATTACCTACTAACCAAATCATTCAAACACGAATAACAGCAGCCTGAATGTTTTATCCTGAACATCTCCGATAATCAAATAAATATTATAGGCAGGCTATGTAGATCATCCATATAGGCCTGTAGTATGTGGAGGCCGTTTTAATTTGTGTTATACATAGCCTAAGCAAGGAAAGTAAGTTGGTATCGAATATGGGGCCCGATGAAACTGCAGTAAATAAAACGTGACCAACTGCACTGCACTGAATGCTCAACGGATGCCTTACTGAATAGAATCACATTGACCTTTACAGGCTAGGCTACGCAGTAATAATGACTGTAAATAATCAGGTAGGGCCTAATTTCAATCACAAATCATTGTTATTATTGGCAGTCCAAACGAAAACAGAACAGGTTAATTATTTATTAATGAGCATATGAGAAACAAAGCGCCTTACCCCAACGGTGACACTGTCATCTCCTTGAAATTTAGGGATAAATTGATCCCCACGCAGAATCTCCGATTGATTCAGGGGGCGAAAGCGACACAACACTTTGATATTACATTCTGCGGTTACATCGGCCATTGCGCAAATTCACTGGATGGGGTTGGAATAAACTAATCGAGAATCAGATAAAAGCAATTTGCAGGCCCAGTCAACCGTAAAATTATTAATGACTGATCTGCTAAGATGCAACCAGAAACGTCCTTATACTTATGTGTTAAAGGCTGAACAATATTTCAACCCAAAGGTAAAGCTTGACAGTTGACAATGGAAAAACTACAATTTAGAGACCAAAAATGATGCTTCAAGCATGTCGCAGCAAAAATAGGCTATGCATATAAATTCTAATTTAAATCGCAATGGGTTACATCATTGTAAGAATAGATAGATTATATTGCCGAATTCCTCCTCTGGCTAAATCTTAAAAGATGGACGTAGTCAAGGATGTTTTTCTCAGATGTGTCGTTGTCAGATGGTCAGGCCGGTTGAAGGTGAGACTGCTTTCCTGTGTGGAGCGTAGGGCGTGGTCTGGCTCTTCCCTTTAAAGTGGTACCCGCCTCAGCATCCATTTCAGCACCCAGACACCGGATGTAGCCTATCAGCAGCATCACCACGTTATTTACGTAGGCCTATGTCGTCTTATGGAATCAATCGCTTGATTCAACTATAGATAAATGAAAGGTTTCATATTTAACGAAGACTTAAGTCAATTATGTTACAATTTCAAATGTGAACGTTTTTGTCGATTGGATTAATGACCACTGTTGTGTCATTAAGTTTGCTGACGACACAACAGTGTTAGGCCTGATCACCGACAACGATGAGACAGCCTATAGGGAGGAGGTCCGAGACCTGGCCGTGTGGTGCCAGGATAACAACCTCTCCCTCAACGTGATCAAGACACAGGAGATGATTGTGGACTACAGGGAAAAAAAGAGGATTGAGCACGCCCCCATTCTCATCGACGGGGCTGTAGTGGAACAGGTTGAGAGCTTCAAGTTCCTTGGTGTCCATATCACCTACGAACTATCATGGTCCAAACACACCAAGACAGTCGTGAAGAGGGCACGATAAAGCCTATTCCCCCTCAGGAGACTGAAAAGATTTGGCATGGGTCCTCAGATCCTCAAAAAGTTCTACAGCTGCACCATCGAGAGCATCCTGACTGGTTGCCTCACCACCTGGTATGGCAACTGCTCGGCATAATCTGCTTCTTTTCATTTCATTTAAATAAGTAAGATATGCCAGCATTACCGGGCTGTAAAAGTGTAGAGCACAGCCATCTGAAGAACAATGAGAGAAAGTATACAACTATATTCCACCAAAAAATACACTGAGTTAAAAACCCACACATATCTCACACTTTTTCCATCAGCCATTCCCCTGTGAAAGGACCTAATTGAAATGTGCATAATTTACTAAACATCCCACAGAGAACATACAGAGGGGTGTATCACAAAGCATGACCACCAGATAGAGCTGGTTCTATAAGAAAGCTCATCTTGAATCTGGATTGTTGGAAGTGTCAAGTCATGCCAATTTCACATCTATCTTTATAAATTTGAAAATGTGACTTCAGATTATTTAGGCAGGACACGTCGCTGGCTAACTCATCTGCTTCTTGATAAAAACACTCGCTCCGCCTAGGAAATGTGATTCTAGATCTGTGGTCAGGGGCAACTTCTACCTTGTACACAAACCACATGCACACAGACATCATACAATCTCAAACAGAGCGCAAATGTAGGTCATTTAAGTAGATACTCTTATCCTGACTCACAGTAAACACACTGAGAAACAGTACAGTTCTATACCGTGGAGCTCCGCCCCATAGGGGAGCTCTGCTCCTATTGGTTTACCCTCTGCCCTAAGGCAGCATCAGCCTGAGACAAAATTATGCACACACCTGCAGCCAATAGGAGTACAGGTGTCCCTATAAGAGGGGATGCCTCCCCTCAATCAGCCTCCCTTTATCTTCAGCGACTGGACTAGACTGAAGAAGCCAAGAAGAGACGAAGAGAAGACTCAGGACGAGAAAACGCAGTCGAATGTCCAGATCTTCGACGTCGTCCAAGAATGAGCACACCTGGAGATTTTCCACCCCCAAAAGCTCACCCCAGGGTCTCAGCATGCCAAGGATGGCGTCAGAAGTCCCCCTAACTGCGCCTCCTGCGCCCTCCTTTATATAAAGGAGAGGAAGCAGCGCTGGGCGTTTTTTAGGGAGGATATTCCTCTAGAGGACGTGCTGTCGATTCTAGCCTCTGCTTCAGAGGCGTCATCAGACGGCGCAGACTCTGGAGATGACGGGGACTATGAGGAGGAGGCGGGCGTTCCTATGGAACAGTCTTCCCGGACTCATTGAGAGAGCTGCCAGGAAATAGCGCTGCCCCCTATTCCCTCCGCACCGGAGGTAGATTTAATGGAGGGCGGCCCTTATTCCCGGCCAAGGAGAGCGGCAGAGCCACTGGCTCCAGCTATGCCCTCATTGGCCAAGTATGTCGAGGGCTCATGGGAGGCACCTCTAGCGGCGCGTTCGCCGGCTAGGTCGTAACTCCCGTTCACTAGAGTGGAGGGAAGATTTCAGGGCCCTTCAAAGGGAATCCCCAGGTTAGAGAGCGCCATGGCTGCATATCTCGTACCGGGTTCGAGTCCCTGGCCCTCTTCCAAGAAGGCCACTCTACCATCGCAGAAGGACCGCCTCACAGCACAGCTGTTGGAGAAGTCCTTCACTTTGGGAGCCCAGGCTGTAGCAGCAGCAAATAACATTGCCCTCTTGGCAGCCGCTCTGTCCCGTCTAACCACGGGTAAGACTGAGCTGGAACCAGAGGAGGTGGAGGAGGCGTCCAGAATTTCTGGTGCCATCTTGCACCTAACACAAGCTTCGGCCGTCTGCGCGGGAAGGTCCATGGCCACTTCGGTGGTCGCGGAGCGACACCTCTGGTTGTCTCTGACGACCATGAAAGAGGCAGACAGGACGTCGCTCTTGAACGCTCTTGAAGGCACACGTCTCTGTCGCCTCTTTGACGCTCTTGAACGCCGTCAAAGAGGCGACAGAGAGGTTTTCAAGACTGGATGAAGAAAATAAGCAGCTGGCCAGACACCTGCCACTGGCAGGGAGGTTAGGCCCTGCGCCCCAGTCCCAAAGGCCGTCCACTTCCGCTGCCCAGAGTAGACCAGGGTCTACGGCGAGGCGGCGTATCCGGTGCCAGTTGGCGGCTACAGGAGGCAGGAGAGCGGACTCCGCCCCCCCAGCAGCCACAGTGGCCCCAATGGCACAGCCGGCAAGAGAAGTCGTGAAGACGCCGACCTGGCATCCGAAAGGGGGCCACAAGAGGAGGCGCACGTGAAGGGACGCGGGGGAGTGGATGGAGGACACGTCGATGTCGAACGTGCCCACTGTTCACCCCCACCCTTCAGTTGAAGGGATGGGTGATGATGTTGCTTTCATTGATGTATGTAATAAAGAGCTGGCTCCACCTGACTTTGTCAAAAAAGAGCCCCTTTTCCATAATACGTCCGAGAGCGTTCATATCTCACCCTCTCTCTCTTACCACTCTGAGTGCCGTTCAGCCCACCAAGGGTGCGTTGCTGAACAGACACACAGGGTAGGTATAGACAGCACTTCATGTATAAGGAGTGTCTCACATAGCAGGCTGCAGTCTCGGTCAGACTCTGACAGGATGACGCAACCGCTATTTGGGGATGGCGCACTATCTCAGACTAAGGTCTCTGTTAGGGCGATTCAGACCCATGCTGCGTTCACGGAGGGCCGGAATACGACGGTTACGGGTTTAACCAACGTATCTGCGCCCCCGTCTCTCTCAGAACGCACTGATGTTTCCTCTCCCTTTCATGGGAGGCCCGCCTTGGGCTGTTCCACCACCTCAGTGTTGGGGAACAGCGGCGGCAAGGGCCATAGAGGAATACAGGTCCTTCCTACTGAATGTACCACAGCTTTGTGCTCGCCCGCTTTCTCTGCATTGCTGGCAGTGGCAGCGAAGCTGTACCCTCTCACGCTGGCTAGACCAGACGTTGCAGAAGGGTTATGCCATCCAATTCCATCGGACCCCACCCCCATTCAGGGGAGTGGTGGAGACGGTGATGAAAACGCCCGAAAAAGTGGCCGCACTGGTTTCAGAGATTACGGAACTTTTGGCGAAGGAGGCGGTCACAGTAGTTCCCCAGGAGCAAAGGAACAAAGGGCTGTATTCACCCTACTTCCTGGTGCCCAAAAAGACCGATATTGGATTTACACATTCTCAACGAGAGCGTAACCAAACGGCCCTTCCGAATGCTCACGACAAAACGTCTACTGGAATGTGTCCAGAAAGGAGACTTTTGTACGAGCATAGACCTAAAGGACGCATACTTTCATGTGCCGGTACGGCCGCGTCACAGGAAGTTTCTGCGATTCGCCTTTCAAGGGGTGGCGTACGAATACACGAGGATGCCATTCGGGTACGCCCTGGCACCTCGCACGTTTTCCAAGTGTGTGGAGGCGGCATTGGAAGTGTTGCGTCGTCAGGGAATAAGGCTACTAGCCTACCTAGACGACCTACTGGTTCTCGCCCCGTCAGCAGAGCTGGCGTTCACTCACATGACACAGACAGTGATTCATCTCACACGTCTGGGGTTCGCTGTGAATTGGAAAAAGAGAGCGCCCTGGCCCAGTCATCAGATTGTCTACCTGGGGATACAGCTAGACACTGTAATGATGAGGGCTCGAATTTCGGACCCTCGAAGGGTAGCCTTGAAGAAGTGTCGTCCGAATCACACGGTGACGGCGCTGTCGATCATGTCACTCTTGGGTCTCATGTCGTCAGCCCATTCTGTGGTTCCGCTGGGACTCCTGCACATGCGCAGGATGTAGCGATGGTTCGCCCACTAAGACTAGACCCAGTGCGTCAACGTCATCGGTTGGTGGTGGTTCCCCTCTCGCTCAGTGCAGATCTGAACTATTGGAGAACCCCGCACGTTCTCACGCACGGAGTCCCGATAGGCAAAGTGTCCTCCTACATTCCAGTGTATACAGATGCCTCTCTGACTGGATGGGGAGGGACATGTCAGACCCAAGCGATAGGAGGTGTGTGGCCTCTTTCGAGTCGCCACATCAACCTCTTGGAGTTGGAAACGGTTCGACTAGTTCTGACCCACTTCGCGTCTACCCTTCGGGGTCGCAATGTGCTGGTCTGGTCAGACAACCGGACCACAGTAGCTCACATAAATCGCCAGGGAGGAGTCAGGTCTCCTGCTCTCCACCGGGCCGCAGAGGAATTGTGGCTGTGGGCTCACGAGCACCTTCGCTCATTGAGAGCAGCACACATTCCGGGCTACTTGAACGTAGGAGCAGACCTCATGTCGCGAGGGGGCCCTCGAGACGACGAGTGGTGTCTGCATCCGGACATTGTTCTCAAAATTTGGGAACAGTTCGGGAGAGCCGAACTGTGTGAACACGCAATGTCCCCTATGGTTCTCTCTGAGGGAACAGGACAAACCGCCACTGGGAAGAGACGCATTTGCGCACCACCCGTGGCCTAGAGTTCTTCTGTATGCATTCCCTCTGCTGTCCTGCATTCTCCCACTGTTAGCCAGGGTGAGATCAGGAGGGCTGTCAATAATATTGATAGCCCCCGATCGCCCAGGGGCTCCATGGTTTGCGGAGATGAGTCAGATGTTGATTGCGCCACCTTATTTGCTTTAATTTTTTTTACTTAACACTATTAAAATATATATATTTTTTTATGCATTGTTGGTTAAGGGCTTGTAAGTAAGCATTTCACTGTAATGTCTATACCGGTTGTATTCGGCGCATGTGGCAAATAAAAATTGATTTGTTTCTTCTCTCCCCTAGGAAGGCATTCTTCCCTAGAATGTAAGGCTCACCACATCCCCAATGGGAAGGAATTCAATGTATTGATCAAAAGCTGAGTTTGGGCTCCTGGCCTTTTCTACTGTCTGATGCAACAAGTATGATTTTGCAAATAAGAGGGTGGTTACTGGCTAGATACAATTGAGTAGATTTAGGCTGCCAACATCAACAAACAAGGAGGCACACTTTCTGTAAATAGTTTAATATTAAATAAAAAAAGACTCCCATATAAAAAGAATGCTACAGTCAACAATTTAATCTTCTTTTAACATAAGTATTGAAAGCAAGGGTAGAATGAGAAAATACTTAATTACAATTCCCCGAAAATTCACAATTCATTGTTGTCTCTAACAATATAAAATCAAAATAAAACACATTAACTGTACATATTTACACATCTCCAAGTGTAGAAATTGCATAATCTGCTTCTTTTCATTTCATTTAAATAAGTAAAATATGCCAGCATTACCGGGCTGTAAAAGTGTAGAGCACAGCCATCTGAAGAACAATGAGAGAAAGTATACAACTATATTCCACCAAAAAATACACTGAGTTAAAAACCCACACATATCTCACACTTTTACCATCAGCCATTCCCCTGTGAAAGGACCTAATTGAAATGTGCATCATTTACTAAACATCCCACAGAGAACATACAGAGGGGTGTATCACAAAGCATGACCACCAGATAGAGCTGGTTCTATAAGAAAGCTCATCTTGAATCTGGATTGTTGGAAGTGTCAAGTCATGCCAATTTCACATCCATCTTTATGAATTTGAAAATGTGACTTCAGATTATTTAGGCAGGACACGTCGCTGGCTAACTCATCTGCTTCTTGATAAAAACACTCGCTCCGCCTAGGAAATGTGATTCTAGATCTGTGGTCAGGGGCAACTTCTACCTTGTACACAAACCACACGCACACAGACATCATACAATCTCAAACAGAGCGCAAATGTAGGTCATTTAAATAGATACTCTTATCCTGACTCACAGTAAACACACTGAGAAACAGTACAGTCTTTTGTAGACATAATTCTAACACTTACATCATAACGGATCTCAACCAATCACAACGTCAAGCAACCACACATACATAAGAGAGGACCTAAGTGAAAGCATCCACATAACTCTTTTTCATTTTTTTCATCTAGATCACTCCCATTCAATAGGTAAGAGGTTGGCATGACATTATATTAGTGCAGTTGACAAACAGAGTGGGGAACTTGGACAATATAAAGCAGTGATGGGGGGTGGGGTTGGGGAAGTCCTGGAAACAGTTGGATGAACCTGCTCCAGTCACTGTCACTGTCTCTGGGACCTGGCTCCCCGCCGCCTCCTGCCCCGGACCGACCTCTCAGGCTTCAGCAGCACCACCTACAACAGACACACAACACATCATCATTAGCAGTCTGGACGGCAGACACTAAGGGACAAATTGCACTGCTGTTAGAAACTGAGATGACGCAACACGCACTGATATAATACGTCCAATGAAGTTAAGGGTTGTTGGGTGGTCTAGTGTTTTACCGTGGGTTTAGGTTCCTCTAGGGCAGGAGCATCCAGTTCTCTGAAGTCCTCTAGCACATTCTGTAGCCTGAAAAACACACACACACACAGTAATATCAGTATATTTACACTGGTATTACATTTAATTGTTCTAAGGAAAAGTGGCAGTGTTATAAGTGCCATCGAGAAGATGGGCAGAATGGTAAATCGGTGCCAAAACTAGCTCACGTTTGTTTCCTCTTCCTGCCTCTTCTGGCTCCCCCCATTTGTGCAGTTTGGTTCTGAAAGGGAAAAAGGGCACTGAAATCAATAAGGCACAAATTACATCTTTCACTGCTTGTAATGTAATACGCAATATTGTGGCGGATTTGCATTTTTAGCCATGCAGTAGTTTTTAAAAAATACATCCTTAGGGCTTGGAGGAAGGTTTTAGGGATCCTTTATGACTGTGTTTAAATCAGGACAACCAACTAAAGGAAACAGCAGCCAGACTCACCCTGCCCTGCTCCGTGTGCTGCAGACCCCCTGTCTCCTCCTTAGGGTGGCTGCCCCCGTCTCTGGGACTCTGGTACCCCCCTGCCTGGGGTCTGTCCCCCTGCCGATTTGACACAGCCTGGCTGTACGAGTCTGTCTTGGCTTCCTCCAGGTAGATAGGAGGCAGAGGAGGGTTAGTGTGACCCTCTGGGAACTCCGACTTGCTCTGCGGGGGTGTGGTGGAGCCATCGTCGCTGGGTTTGGGGGTACCCTGAGCCGGGGAGTGAGCCGCCTCCATATTGAGCCGGGACAGGTCTGGGTTCCTCAGGGTGCAGGCCTGCCGGGGGCTCAGGGAGAAGGGGGCACTGGCCTGAGGGAGGGGAGCGGAGGAGGCACGGCGCTCCCCAGGATAGGAGGGCGGTAAGGCACAGAAGGCATCCGCCCCAGACTGAACTGCTTCCTGCTCTTTAGCACTGACCTGGAGGAAGGAGGTGTAGATAGTGTCCATGAAGGAGGCATAGGGGTCCAGGACGCTCCCCACGGAGCCCTCTCCACGCTGGGACACGAGGGCCGGGGCGGGACAGGGGCTGGGCACAGTCTCTGGGGTAAGCCGATTGGCTAGAATATCCTCCAGAGGGGCGGAACTGTCTGTTTCCTGTAAGGAGATTGGCTTTTCTCCCTCTGAGGGCGGTGCCATGTTGAGCTGAAGAAGGAAGATACAGACATTTCAAATCACAGGACAAGGCTTGTGTCAGGAGTGGAATACAGTGGCTTGCTTGGTCCAACGGTTACAGCCTCTGACCCCGGCACACATGTATGCCAGAGTAGGCATTGGTTCGAATCCGTCCCACTGCCATTTTAGTCCCCCTCCCTCCCCCGGCCTTTCCAACATTTTACTCTCCCTTCAATAAAGCAAAAAAATAACAAAAGGAGTGGGACTGCCCCACTATGAAAAAAAAAAAAAAAAAAGTGGAATACAACAAGTACCTGGATGTTGTTGAGGAGGTTGATGGCCCCATCAGGGCCCTGGAGCAAAGGCATGCCCATGGCAGAGGCCTGTACGGGGGGCAGGAAGAGAGGGCCTGCACCTAGCCCCAGAAGACTGTGGAGGCTGGTCAGAGCAGACAGGTCTCCTACAAAGACAAATGGTTCATCATCAAAACAGTTTGTGAATGGGATAAAGTTACATTCTAAGCAATATGTGGGTAATGTACAAGATATAGCTTTGTTGTAGATGTTCCCCAAGTTTGTAAATAATTCACTATTCATAGAGTGAAATGTAACAGAAAATACTAACTATGATTCCACATGTGTAATAGGCAACAAAACCTTGATATTTATAGCAGTGTAAATGAATGTTGCTGTGACTAACCTAGAACCCCTGGGTTGAGGAGAGTGGGCAGTAACTGGTGGAGGACAGGGTTGTCCTTTCCCTGGACAGACAGGGGGATTAGGGTGTCCATCCCCCCATCAGGGCCTGAAGCTGACACCTGGATGGAGACAGGATCAAAACATCAGACTGACATCTCTAATACAGAAAGTATTAACTCTTTGACAAGGGGAAACTACAGGGTAGGAGGACCAGGCTCAGGGAGAGAACCTACCGGAGGTGGGGGTTGTTGGGGTTGCTGTGTTGGGGGGAGCTGAGGGGCAGGCGGGAGGCCAGTAGAGCCCAGGGCAGCGGTTAGCAGATCAGGGCTGAGGGAGAGGAAGGCTGGGGGAGGCAGGGGGGCAGAGAGCAGGAGCGACTGCAGGGCCTGGAGGGGCCCCTCGGCTGGGGGAAACAGGCCCTGGAGGGCCTCAAGGAGCCCGGGGCCAGGGAGGGACGACGGGTCCAGGAGTCCAGACCCTTTATCCAGAGTCAAACCATCCAACAGGGCTGGGATGTGCTGCTGCTGCCGGAAGGGGAGGTCCAGGCTCAGCTGGCCAAGCCCAGACAGGGGCAACATTGCAGCCTGCTGCTGGCCTAGTAGCAGGGAGGCCATGAGGAGAGCCTGGAGGCCCAGTTTCTCCCCCATCCCCAGATCACACTCCTGGCCTGGGGTAGGGGAGGCAGAGGGGGGTAGTAATGGGTTCAACAGGCCCAGGAGATTCAGAGGCAGCTCTCCCTGACCTCCCATTAGACAGGGGAATAAGCTAAATGGAAAGTTGTGGTTCAGATGGGCAGTCTGTTGTTGTTGTTTCTGTTGTTGCTCTTGGTGTTGTTCATGCTGTAACAGTAGTTGTTGTTCTGATTGTTGATCGGGCAATTGATGGTTTTGCTGAAGGGTGTTGGAGATGGGGAGGTGACCCTGCTGACCGCCAATCCACAGGCCCAGGGGCAGAGAGCCCAGGATGGTGGGGTCCAGGAGGGAGGGCAGGCCGGCCGTGGCCGACAGAAGCTGGAGGAGCTGCTCCTGGCTCATGAAGGGGAAGGCTTCAGCAAGGGGTAAGGAGCCAGTGGAGTCCCCCAGGGCCGGGGGGTTGCAGGGGCCGGGACTACAGCCTCCTGGGGGTTTGGTCACTGTGGGGCCCTGATGATCAACACTCTGAGGCTCTTGCACCCCTAGAGAGGATTAGAGAGAACCAGGATTAACGGAATGAGGAAAGTTCTTTTTTTAAACGCACAGTACTCAACAACTATTAACACATCTAATGAAAAATCTATGTATTTTCCTAGGGCTGCAGGTAGCCTAACAGTTAGAACGTTGGGCCAGTAACTGAAAGGTCACTGGTTTGAATACCCGAGACAACAAGGTGTAAAATCTGTTGATGTGCCCTTGAGCAAGGCACTTAACCTAATTTTCTCCATGGGCGCGGTACTACTATTGCTGACCCTGTAAAACAACACATTTCACTGCACCTATCCGGTGTATGTGACAATACAACATATTATATTCCATGATTTCACCTAGTTAGAGACATTATAAAAGGCTCATCCTCACCTGCAGTGTTGTTGCCGGTGGTTCTGTCCAGGCCCCCCTCCCCCAGAGGTGTGGTGGAAGAGGCTGCTAGCAGTGCCAGCATGTGGTTACTGAGATCCAGGGGTCTGGGGGAGGTGGTGCTACTGTAGCTGGTGACGCTGCTGCTATGGTTGGAGGTGGGGGTGCTGTTGAGACCAGGGCCTAGTGTTGACATGCTCTCCATCTCCATTGATTCACTGACTTCAGGCAAGGCCTGGCCCATGGGTGACTGGATGGTGGTGGCGTCCATAGGTTGGTTTTGGGCCTGCCATAGCCTATCAGGGGTGTGTGGGGTGGGCGAGGGGCTACTGCGATAGTGTGCTGACTGAGCGTTGGACGGGGCCATGGAGGGAGACAGTCTCTGTTTGGGACTGGTCCTCGTATGTGGTCGAGACGGAGACTGTGCATTTTCTCGCCTGGACTTTGACTGAGAGGGAGAGAGAGGCTGTGACGGGCCTTGCGTGGTACTGTGATGAGAGGGGGACTGCATGGGGAATGGTCTGATGTTTAAATGGGAGGGAGAGGGAGACTGCCTGGGGCTCTGCCTCATGCCTCCTGTACCGTGTCCAGAGCCGGGCTGGACTCCAGCGGCTTGAGCGTTCTGCACACTGAGCAGGTGAAGCAGTGCGGAGAGAGGCTGTGTCGGGGGATCCGGTTGACCTGCCATGATTGTAGTGAAGTCCAGGGCGCCATCAGGATGCTTCTGGGGCCCTGCGAGTGTGCCAGAGTGCCGGACTGAGAGCCTTAGGGCCTGTAGGTGGTTCTCTAACATAGCGGGGTAGGGCGAGGCTGAGGTAGAGGAGGGTTGAGAGTGCAATGAGGAAAGGTTGAGCACATTGCTGGGGATTCTGGGACCGCTCATCTGGGACTCCTTCAGCATGCTGAACACTGTGGGCGAACGCCGCTGCCGCTTCCTGTGGGATGTCCGGTCCGTACGGGAGATGTGAAGGGGACTGGAGGCTAGGGGCTGGGAGAGGGGGGCGCAGGGGTGGGGAAGCAGGGGGGAGGCTGCAGGGAGGGGCCTAGCGATTGAGGGATGGCTGTTGTGTAAAGTGCTGTTTGTTACCTTCGACTGCTGAGACTCCCTCGAGACCTCCAAAGAGAGGGCAGAGCTGAGGATGCTGCGCGAATTGGAGCTCTGGTTGTGGGTCATCTGGCTGGCCAGCTGGGCCTTGGCTGCTGCCGAAAGGAGGCTACTGGCAGGAAAAGAAGCTGGGTGTGGTTGCTTCTGGTGGTTCAAGAACTGTCCAAGAGGCAAACCAGAAGGACCAGCACTGATCTCCATGCCTGAGGCAGAAGCAGGTGCCTTTGTAGGCTTCCCAACCGTTTCAAGCGCTAGAGAGAGGATCTGAGGATTGTTTTGGTTGCTCAGTGAGTTTGGGTGAAGGATGTGGTTATTAGTGCTACTGTTGCCTGAGTTCTTAAACTGCTCTAGGATGTCCTCAAGCTTGTATTTGGAGAAATGGAGGTTAGGGGACCCGCCTGGTATAGGAGAGTGTGGGGAGGAAGAGGATATCCTTTTGGGGGGATAGCTGCCAAGCACCACCCCTCCCACCCCCTGCTCAGAGTGAGAGGAAGAGGCGGAGGGGTGGCGTGAGCGCTGGCGGGGAGAGGGGCAGTTCATACTCACAGAGGGAGAGGGAGAAAACGAGGGGGACAGGGGAGACCCAACAATGATACCATGTTGATGACTCTGCCCTCCCCTCCCCAGTGTCCCAGGGGAGGAGGGAGGAGGGGGAGAGAGGGGCCCCATATGAGGAGATCTGGGGGCTTCTGGAGTCTGTGGTGCCCTCTGACCCTGACTGAGGTTCTGAGGCGTTGGTGTGCGTGGGGACCTCTGAGGTGCCCCGTAGCTGGAGAATGGAGAGGTGTTGGGGGGGAGATTGAGAGGAGGTGGCAGTCTCCTCAGAATCTCAGGAGAGTGATAAGAGTTAGTGCTATTGTGTGAGAGGGGTGAGGAACCATTGTAAGAATACACAAGTTGGGGAGAATTTTTAGGACTGCCACAAGAGTTGGGGTGGAGGTTAGTGTTGGGCCTGGATTGGACTAGATGGTGTTTGGAGGTGTAAGTGCCACATTCTTTTTCTTCCCTGTCCACTCTCATCCTCTTAGGATCTCTGTTCTCCACAATGCCACTGGTAACCTCTGAAACAACAACAAAAATCTACATTAGGGCTGGCACAATAACTGTATAATTGTGTAGCCGACAATTATGGACAATAACCATAATCCTCTTAATACATTCATTTTAGTAGGGGGTGAGATTCAACTTTATTTTCAAGTATATATAGTTTACCCAATAGCAGTTTTAATTTTCACATGAAGTTGGTAGCCTAATCATTTTACGGAAAAAAACAGCATGGTCAGGAGAAGCTTCCTTTCCAAAAGTTCCAAGCGGTCAAAACAATTTGTTTTTGAGACGGGTGTCACCAAAGCTGTGTTGTATTCATTAGGTATGTCGTAGCTAATTTTCAAAGATGCAGTATTATGATACATTATAAGCTCAAAACATTTTTCACCTAAAATGGCAATTATGACAATAACCATGGCAATTTGCGTGACAATTCATTGTTATCCAAAATTCCATAATCGTCACAGCCCTAACCAACATGATTATTTACATTTCTGAGAGCAATATTTGAATAGCACAATGGTAAAAAATTGGTAACTAACCATCAATAGCTGTTTAATGATCCTGAAAGTACTTCATTTCTGTTACATTAGATCTATTCTGGGGTTTTTGCGCTGATACAGTGCCTTCAGAAAGTATTCACACCACTTGACTTTTTCCACATTTTGTTGTGTTACAAACCAAATGTAAAATGGATTAAATTATACCCCATAATGTCAAAGTGAAATTATGTTTTTCTAAATGTTTCAATAAGTGAAAATGTATTCAACCCCTTTGTTATGGCAAGCCTAAATAAATTCAGGAGTAAACATTTGCTTAACAAGTCACATAATAAGTTGCATGGACTCGGTGCAATAATAGTGTTTAACATGATTTTTTAATGACTACCTCATCTCTGTACCCCACACATACAATTATCTGTAAGGTCCCTCAGTCGAGCAGTGAATTTCAAACACAGATTCAACCACAAAGACCAGGGAGGATTTCCAATAACTTCCAAAGAAGGGCACCTATTGGTAAATGGGTAAAAATACAAATAAAGCAGACATTGAATATCCCTTTGAGCATGGTGAAGTTATTAATTACACTTTGGATGGTGTATCAATACACCAAGTCACTACAAAGATACAGGTGTCCTTCCTAACTCAGTTGCCAGAGAGGAAGGAAACCGCTCAGGGATTTCACCATGAGGCCAATGGTGCCTTTAAAGCAGTTACAGAGTTGAATGGCTGTGATAGGAGAAAACTGAGGATCAACAACACTGTAGCTACTCCACAATACTAACCTAATTGACAGAGTGAAAAGGGAGCCAGTACAGAACACACATATTCCAAAACATGCATCATGTTTGCAATAAAAAGAAACAGAATAGAGCAAAGCACAGGTCAAATCCTAGAGGAAAACCTGGTTCAGTCTGCTTTCCAACAGACACTGGGAGACAAATTCACCTTTCAGCAGGACAATAACCTAGAACACAAGGCCAAATATACACTGGAGTTGCTTAACAAGACGACATTGAATGTTCCTGAGTGGCCTAGTTACAGTGTTGACTTAAAAATCGGCTTGAAAATATATGGCAAGACTTGAAAATGGCTGTCTAGCAATGATCAACAATCATCTTGACAGAGGTTGAAGAATAAAAAAAAAGTGCAAATGTTGTACAATCCAGGTGTGCAAAGCTCTTAGAGACTTACCCAGAAAGACTCACAGCTGTAATCGCTGCCAAAGGTGATGTATTGACTCAGGGGGTTGAATACTTATCTAATCAAGATATGAGTGTTTTATTGTTAATATAAAAAAATGTTTATACAAATGTTAGAATTTTTCTTCCACTTTGACATTAAAGTATTTTGTGTAGATCATTGACAAAAAATGGCAATTAAATTCATTATAATCGCATTTTGTAACAACAAAATGTGGACAAAGTCAAGGGGTGTGAATACTTTCTGAAGGCACTGTATTTACCTGTGTGACGGGCAACATTGGGCAGCTGTGAAGCCTGCATACTGCGACAGAGCGCTGCCATAGCAACCACTTTCCGCCGATGGTTACAGAGCTTTGTCATGTCCTGCTCTGCCTTCCCCACCGGCTGGCTGTGCTGCTGAACTTTGACCCCTAGGCTAAAGTTAAACACCTGCAGAGACAATAAAGGGACATACATTCAGCAAACCCCAGTCAAAACCGGATGTGAGACGATAAAAGTGAGATGTAGAGGGAGGAGTTAGGTCTACTATACCTTGTGGATGACCAGCGGACACTCCAGGCCACACTTGCATGTGCCATCGGTCAACAGATATGACTTAACCTCCTCCAGTGAAGACAGGACTGCGCCACTTGGACTGCAGGAATGGACAGGGATGCAGGAGATTAGTGATTAAATAAAGGGGAAATAAAATATATTTTACAATTCCCTGCTCCAGACCAGCTTTTGGGAAATGAAAACAACATGATAATGGCTCTTATATGCTCATAACACAAGTATAAAAAGTATTATACCCGTCTGTGTTACTGAACTTGCTTACCTGACATACACCACAAGCCCATCCTTTGCTCTCCTCTGCCAGCCAATGGGGACTTGTATTGCCACAGTGTGGACTCCATCCTTGTCTCCACTGCCACTCTCACTGCCTCCCATCATTTTGTAAAAACTGCCTTGCAGCACCTTTGGGATAGAAGATGCGGGAACAAATGTAGAATTAATATATGCTTTGATTAACTACTATTACGACCACTGTACTGAGATTCTGACATCAATGTTTTCCCACCAAAAACACAACCAGAGTTCCAACTCGTAGAAACAAATATAAAGTCTCTAACATAAAGCATGCCTGATAGCCCATTCATAGACGCTAACTACCTTTAGCGCCTATTGAGGATAGTATCTTCTGGCCAGGTTATTTTTTTAAGAACCCCAACGCTTGCGCTAAACGTTAACACGCATCAATTGCGGTACGGTTTTGAAAACATAACTTATCTTTCATATCAGTTAGAAATCATTATTATATAAAAAAAAAAAAAAAAGGTTAAAATTACTACACACCTTTATAGGGTTGGGGTTCCCACACTGCCATATTTCCATGTTACAGCGTCTGTTTACGGAAAACAGAGTCGACCAACTGTGCTAATTAGCTATCTGCGTCTCCGAACACCTGTGTAAATGGAAGATGGACGCCAAAAACTTGTTGTCACTGAAAAATACTGTTGGCTGCAACAGTGTTAAAACAGTGTACAGTAAGTGTATATTTTGCATTTGTGAAATTATTTTGATGTGATATGAAAGTAGAGGGCATTATGTTTCTAGAACCGTACTGCAACTGAGAATTGATTCACGTTTAGATTGAACATTTTGCTGTTTTGGCTGCCAGAGTCAATTCGCCTTTAAACAGAACATGTACGGTCCTTGTACGGTCCTTGGACTATAAGGAGTAACGTTAGGCTCTTTTAGTCCGTTATTGGGCTAGCCTGATGAGTGAGGAAGGATATCATGTTTTCAAGCATACCTTGTCATCTTTGAAAAGCCAAATATATTATTGGCTATGGTATCCACCGTTTGAAGGCCATGGTGTTAGGGGAAAAGCACACACAGACTCTGCCAACCACCCTCCAACGCCTTGCAGAACTCTCCAAGAACTAACGTTAAGTCTTCTGACCCTGCTTCAGAGGTCACCTCCTCCAAAACTCTGCAGCTGACACTAGGGCCACAGTTTGTCTGCAAAGAAGATTGAGATAGACCTAACGTTAGTTAGCCCTAAAATAATAAGTGAAAATGCTGAACAAAATACATCTCTCGATTCTGATTGCTACAATAACCCCACACAAGCATACGAGGAAGGGGATGCATATTAGGATAGGCCTAGTGGTATTTATTTCAATTAAGTGACGTATTATCAAATAGCTACCTAGATAGTTAGCGAGCTACATGAGACTGGTGGTGTGTGCAGCTGGATGTTGAAATTAAAAGAGAATCAGCAGTTGTAACTTGATAATAGTTATCTAGCCCACATGCATAATATAGCCGTTACAGAAGTGGCACACAAAGTACATAAATCACAGTCACAGCAATGATGGTCCTACATAGCTAGTTAGGCTAGCTTTATCCAACTAGTTAGCTAATGTTGCAGTCTGAAGTGTCGTAACAGCTTGACAGACACACCTTGCAAAATAGCAACATTTCAATAATGAGAACTTGGGGAAAATGTGTTTATCAATGATGTCATGCATGCTAGTTAGCTAGCTAACGAGCAATTGTGCGAAATGTATTCTACCATTCTGTTCTCAAACAAGGTCGCGAAGTTTTTGGAGTCTTCTCCTGTAAGCTCGCGGGAGAACCCCAGAGTTAGCTAGCTGGCTTACTAATGCTAAATTGTTTTGGAGGTTAACCTTATCTAGACAGCAAATATAGTGATCAACCCTCCAATGCAAATTATTTGCGCCATCAATCAACTCTATGTCTGTCTAGCTGCATCTGCCCGTCTGGTTAAAAACAAAGGGCAATAATGCTTCATTTTACTGCGCCTATGATCTCGGGGCTAGGCTAGATGGCTAGCTAGCATTGACAGAAATTTACTTGATTCTGGAGTGTCCCAAGACCCAAGGATGTCCGATCGTGTCGCCAAATGATTCAGTCGTTATCTCCAGACACTGTTCGATCAAGCCGGTGTATGTTCAGCAAAAATGGAGCTCATCCGATGCACCTTTTAATCTCTATTTCACAGTTAGTATTTTTCTTGCAGATTCCGTGCAAAAAAATAATGGAGTTTTCTATGGAGCATGCGCACTGGGGCGGTGAGGGACTATTGTACCCACAATGCAACCGGACCTTTGTAGTGGTAGCCGACGCGACCCCCCAGATGAAGAATAAACTGGCCATGGTTCTCTGTTCTTCAACTGGGCTGGGGCAAAAAAATAGGCCTTTGTAGAATATCTTGTTTTTATCCATGGATTAGCTACCTCCACTACCATCAGTCTTCCATAATATAATACTGTACTTTTTCTTAATATATTATGTTGATCCTCTCCTTATATATAAACTACAAGTTTTTCTTTATGTTTAAAATGTTATTAAATTTTTAATAAGGATTTTAACCGCTAAGGGTTTTATATGAGATGGTATATGTGGTGTTCACTGTGTATTGTAAATGCCTGGCAGTACAATAAAGATAAATATAGCCTATTTCCATTCCATTCCTTTGTCAGTATTTTCCAAAGAAATATAATTATTGTTGTCATAACAATACTGATTATGCCTGCAGTTTGTACAGTAAGCCAACAGTAGGCTGTGTGTGTCTTGACCTGTCCTCTCAGGTTGTGACAGGGGTCTGCAGGGTCATGGCTAGAAGGGATTCAGCTTTTGTCAAATTAACATCAGAAGTTGAATTTTTTTTTCTCCATTTTAGTTAGACAAAAGCTGGATCCCTTCTAGCCATGACCGATCTGCAGGGCCAAGGAATGGGTATTAGTATTGGATTTACCCTCGTCATCGGTGCCCTGAAAGTTACCCAGCTGTCTCACTCACTCAAACTGTTTCCTGCCTTTACAGTCCCTCACTCACTCACCCCTCTGCTCTAACCACTAACTATTGGATCACTCTTTGGAAATTACCTGCACAAAGAATAGCTGAAAAGGGAAATATCAATCAAGAGTTGGAATGGTTCGGAGGCCTCCGTCGTGACAGGTTGCTCATCACACATGAAAGGAATGACTCTGAATCAAAACTGGTGAAGAAAGCCTTTTCCATACATCCACATACCAGATTTAATTTCTTCATTGACTGGACTAGCAACCAGTAGGAATAAGTATGTCTAAATTGTAACTATATTGCATGCCCCTTTTTTTGTGTATATGTGTGATCTGTTCAGCTTTGTGTTTTTCTAAATAGATATCATACATGTTATAATTTAGATATATAGCAAATTCTTTAAGTTTCATTGAGAGGGGACTGAAATGTCAAATCCTCACTAAGACTGATTCTGGTCTTATATCATCGTAATTTTTCAGAATCTCTCAGCTCATGCCCAGTCTGGCAAGGCACCCACATTTAGCCATGATGAGATTGAGTTACCCTGCCCCAAAATAGTAGAGTGGACGTGTGTATTTTAGAGTTTGTGTGTGTGTGTAGGCTTGTGTGGGTAAATCATCTCCCCCTTCCCCCCGTTACTACATGCGAGGGGAGAGGACATGATTGTGTCACGTGTCCCATTCAAATGGAGAGCCAGTGTTTCTGTTCCCCTAAACTGTATTCTGTCTTAGGTGGGTAGCACTGCAGGACGAGGGTGAGAGCTCCCACACTACACCATGGCCCAATATGACCAGTGAGTCTGCTCTTGTGTTGCTGAACTCAATACATAGGATAGTCCTTTTTAATAGTTTTACCTGGTTCTAAACAAAACAACGAGGGAAAGCTTTAAGTATTAGATTATTAATTGAAAGAATCATGTAAAACTTGGGAACATTTTAAGCTCAGCCACCATTACAATACTACTGCAATATCCGCTCTTAAATATATGTCAGATATCTTTGTTTGTCGATGTTGCTTAATGGTCTCTGTTTGGTTCTCTGTGTTAGACTGGAAGATAAACATTCTGTGGATATCCACGATAACCCCACAGCCCCTGAAAATATTGTGAAAGAGGAAGACAATACTGTGAGTAGCATGCCAATCTGCCACTGTTGGGAACACCATCCCTCAAACAGTTTAAAATAGCAGCCAACTAGGATGGTCAAAATACAGTAACCTCATTAGTTTAATATGTGAGGCTCTCTGCTCCCCTATTTATATTCTGCAGAAAGGTGACACTGTGGGCTAAATCCACAGAGCTTTTTTCATTTACCACTTACATTTACATTTACGTCATTTAGCAGACGCTCTTATCCAGAGCGACTTACAAATTGGTGCATTCAACTTATGATAGCAAGTGGGGGTGTGGGGGAGGGGGGGGTAGAAGGATTACTTTTATACTATTCTATACGTACTCTCCAGAAGTAAAATAATAGTTTAAATACTTGTTAAATGAAAACTTTACTAATTTACTTAACTAATGCAAAAACATTTTGTATGTTATAGATAACGATCATGTGGACTTTTCAATTATAGGAAATCATTGTTTTGATGAGACTGATTCTTTGGATTTCAATAAAAATGTTCTACCTCTAGCTAAATCAAATCAAATCAAAAAACATTTTCTTGGTCACATACATATTTAGCAGATGTTATTGCGGGTGTAGCGAAATACTTGTGTTCTTAGCTCCAGCAGTGCAGTAATATTTAACAATTCACAACAATACACACTGATTTAAAAGTAAAAGAATGGAATTAAGAAATATATAATATAACCAATCCAATCCAATATATACCAATCCAATCAGTAGTCACTAGGGTGGGGAAAGGAAGGAAAGCTGTCTACCAGTAAAAGTATTGAGACATAGCCACTCTCTCTGCAGGTATACTTTATTTATGAGGAGGAGGTGGAAGTGGAGGAGAAGGAGCCTGAGCCTGAGCCAGTTGTTATATTGGTGAATGACAAACCACACAAGTTCAAGGATCACTACTGCAAGACACCCAAGTTCTGTGACGTCTGTGCTCGTATGATAGTCCGTAAGTTTTAACATTGACCACAGTGGCTCTTGTATTTATTAATAGTATTTGTAAAGCTGAAGCTTAATAATACTGACTAGCTTCTTAATAGTTGACTTTTTTCAACCTTTCAGTCAACAACAAGTTTGCTTTACGGTGCAAAAACTGCAAGACCAACATCCACCACTCGTGCCAGTCCTATGTTGAGTATCAGAAGTGCTTTGGCAAAATTGTAAGACATTTTCAATTCATCATTTAGATAGTCATTATAATGTCAGAACATGATCAAGTTGACATTGCATGCAGTTGCCAGAAACAGCAATTATTCTACATATTCATATTGTTGTCTCACCTATAGCCCCCAGGTTTCAGACGGGCCTACAGCTCCCCTCTGTACAGCAGTGACCAGCCAGATGCAGGTAAGACACTAACCATCTCAACAAGCTAAGTGTTCAACTTATTTTTTACTATGTGTCCTCTCTCTGCTGCTTCCCTCCTGTCCAGCCCACTCCAACCGTAACGACCCTGTGTTTGACACCCTGCGGGTTGGGGTCGTCATGGCAAACAAGGAGCGCAAGAAGGGGTCTGAGGACAAGAAGAATGTGAGTGTGGAACTCTGTGTCCATGGCACATATTAGCCAAAATATGAAATTAATGACGATAAGTCGTCCAGATAATGGTTACATTTACTGACAACCATTTGCATAGGGATCATAAATAGTATGTTAACCATATTTTTCCCCCTCCAAGATGATGATGATGATGATGGAGGAAGAGGAATCCCAACAACCCAAAGCAGACGAGCAGGCAGAAGGTATTGAAAGAGGATGAAGCATCCATATTGAAGCATGTGATAATTCAAGGTGATGGTTCCACTGCATCAACTGTACAAAAATAAATTTTATTTATTTACAACAATGTGTTTTATTTATGATATTGAAGCCCATCAAAGTGAATGGCAAATGAACCGAAGCATAAGAGGTGGTTGGTTGTCAAGCAGTTGCTAAACAATATATGTATGTCAACCTTTTACCAGACCAATCCAGTACAATTTCAAAAAAGAAATATCTTACACTGAATGTCAAGGAGCAACATAGAATAAATGTAATACTGGTTCTAAAGTTGAGGAGTTGACCATTGTTGTATTGAAACTCTACAATGACCCTGTGTGATGTGCTTGTAGGAAAGCCAGAGGGGGATAAGAAAGGAGACAAGGCTGACAAAGCAGATGACAAGGTAAGGGACTGTAACTGCCTGACATCATGTATACACTAACCATGTAAATATCAATAATAACACCCTGTCTGGTACATCAATACAATTAGTAGTTAAATAAACATCGGTGTATGTTTGCTACAGAAAAAGAAGGAGATGGGAAACATTGGAAATCAGTCACATTACTACCTGGCTCTGTACCGCTTCAAGGCCATTGAGAAAGACGACCTTGACTTCCAGTGGGTTAACCAATACATTTCCTTATATTGTATGAATGATGTTTTATGTCCAACATTTCAGTCTTGTGGTAATGTGAAACATTTGATACAATTTGATACAAATATACAAACCTTTGTGTCTTTCAGTCCTGGTGATCGAATCACTATAATTGATGATGCCAATGAGGAATGGTGGAGGGTAAGTGTTCCTGAAAAAATTGTTATGCAAGCTGACAATGATCAAAACTAGTAATGACTCTACTCATCATGAGCTCTACTTTCTATTGTCACCATCGTAAATAAGGGCTGTTTTTATTTCTCAGGGGAAGATTGGGGAGAAGACAGGTTACCTCCCCACCAATTACATCATTAGAATAAAAACGGGAGAGAGGGTGTACAAGGTGACACGCTCTGTCGTGGGAAACAGAGAGATGGGACAGATAACACTGAAAAAAGACCAGGTAAGAAACAGGTGTGTCTCTGTATCAGACCTGGGTCAAATACTATCACATACAGTACTTGAAAGTAGTGTAATTGAGGTGTGCTTTATTTAGCTATTACTGGGCACGCTGAATCAAGCCCAGCTCAAGTATTTGACCCAGGTCAGCTGTCTGTGTCTATGAAAATAATATGTTTCTTAGTTTTTCTTTGCATAGGAAACTGATGTCAGCTGCTTTATGATCATGAGCAGTATGGATGGATGTGTGCATGTGGACAGTGACTGTAATGACAGTTGCTACTGTGCATGTGTGTGTCTGGTCCAGTGGTGGAAAAAGCACCTAATTTTCATCCTTGAGTAAAAGTAAAGATACCTTAATAGAAAATGACTCAAGTAAAAGTGAAAGTCACCCAGTAAAATACTACTTGAGTAAAAGTCTAAAAGTATTTGGTTTTAAATAAACGTAAGTATCAAAGTAAATATAATTGATAAAATATACTTAAGTATCAAAAGTAAACGTAAAAGTAAAATCATTTCAAATTCCTTATATTAAGCAAATGAGATGGCACCATTTTCTTGTTATTTTTATTTACAGATAGCAAGGGGCACACTCCAACACTCAGACAATTTACAAACAAAGAATGTGTTTAGTGAGTCCGCCAGATCAGAGGCAGTAGGGATGACCAGGGATGTTCTCTTGATAAGTGCATGAATTGGACCAAGTTCCTGTCATGCAAAGCATTCAAAATTAATGTAACAAGTACTTTTGGGTGTCAGGGTAAATGCATGGAGTAAAAAGTACATCATTTTCTTTAGGAATGTAGTGAAGTAAAAGTAGAAGTTGTCAAAAATATCAATAGTAAAGTAAAGTACAGATACCCCAAAAACTTTAGTAGTACTTTAAAGTATTTTTTACTTAAGTACTTTACACCACTGGTCTGGTCATCTTCAACAATTACTGTACCTTTGTGGGGCCACAACACCGTCCTCCATTCTCTTTGTGTTGTGTTGCAGATCGTGGTGAAGAAGGGAGAGGAGGTGAATGGCTACCTGAAGGTCAGCACCGGCCGCAAGCTGGGTTTCTTCCCTGCCGACCTGCTCCAGGAGATCTGAGCCTGACCAGATCACAACCACAACCACAGGTCTGGAGTCACACCGTCACCAGGACCATAACCACACATCACCGAACCCAAGACCTGAACACATGATCATCTTACACAACATTTACACTAACACTTGTATTTTCCACCTGTAGGGGCCTATAGAGCTGATCTGGTGAATGTGTAAGCAGTTTGAGGGCTGTGAAGGCTTAGAGGGGAAGGGTGTTGAGTGTAACTCAATACTGCAGCCTACCCACCCTGGTGAACTGGGTCAGCTGTCCATGCAATCCGAGCTGGACAGAAACATGTGATGTAGGACCAGGAGTGTGGACACTTAAAAAGTTAACATGTTTGTGTCATTTTAATGTGATCAAAACTGGACAACCTGAAACTACATCTTCAGCAACATGAAACCAAAAAAAGTTTCTAAACCCAATGGCTGTAACTACTAACTGTATCTACTAAGTAACTAGGATTTTGACATTATTTTTGTTATGCAAACTAAATTATCTTGGAGTCTAATGTATTGCTTACTCTTATTGTAGTAGTTCCTTTTTATAAATAGTCAGCTGAAATACTATTGCTTCATTTCCCCCTTGATGCAATTTGTTTTGCTTGGGTCAGTCTTTTATCATCGTTAGCAAAACAGTGTGCTATGTATTTGTTGTATTTATGTAGTAGACTATTTAAGCTTTTGCCATACAAATGTAGGCCTATCATTGGTGCAAGATTGTAACATTACGCTACAGTCATTTGTTAATAATCTACTATTGAAATACTAACAGTGGAGTGCAGGCTTTTCCCATTCATTGTCTTTCTTGATATGCATCCTTTCAAAAGCTGTACAACGCTGTGATACCATCATAGTAAACTTCGATGACTGATCATTGTGGAAACATGAAATCAATTCACAATTCGAAATAAAGTCCTTTATTTTTGTATCAGTATTTTGCATTCACTGATTTGTGTGTCTACCATGATTCAGGACTTTTGTGTCCAACCTAAAGAGGGAATCTATTTACGTCATGTATTGATCCAGTGATGGGGACAATGCAGCCTTCATTATCCTGTTTGAATGCTAGCAGTGTCATATGGAATGATTCTAAATAGTGTCTTACATTTATTCTAAATATGATGTAATATATTAATATATAATAATGTTACATACTATTACATATTTAAATGCAAGCATGGCGACAATTTGAATAGGCAGACTCGTATAAAACTCTGGTTGGAATACATATACCTCCTTCTCACCAAACTACCTAACATTTTCATTAATAAGAATAGGTAGATCGGCCATCAATAAATTAGTTGATACTCGTAATGTACTTCTCCACGAAAACCTTTAACAAAAGGCGAACGATTTATACGATCTGAAGAGAAACCAGAGTATACTACAGATCATAAGAAACGGCTCTGATCAGCTTCAATTCATTATAAGTCCTCGGTTTATATAGCAATATCACCCAAACTGTAAGGTCTTATCAACTTGAAATGAAAATGATCGCACATTTCTAATGGTAACATTTGGCATTATTATCATATTTATATATTTAGTAGCCTAAATCTTTACTTTTATTGAATCGAAGTATGCCTGGAGAAGGATTTTATAGCTGTCAATAAAAGTCATTAACTCAAAAAGGGAGAAAAAAAACTCAATTCAAATGCGTTACGTCTACATTTTACTGAGCCACTGCGTTCAACACACTCACATGCATGCGTAGTACAGCTAACATCTCTGCTACATCCCCACTGTGCGTGCATTCCTCGAACTAAGCCTACGTTTTCTAAACTCGGCTGTCGTAACCTTGATTAACTTCAATAGGTCTGGAAGCCTTTATTATGCTTAAGTGTATATATATAGTGCATCATTATGTATATGGTAATTTATCAACTTCGTGCAAAATCGAAATGATCTGTTTTCATATCATAAAAAGAATACTAGCGACATGCTGTGGTCAATACTAAGTACTACACACCACCATAACAGAACATGAAAGCTTCAGCGCGCACGGTGGCAGTTTGGCCTCAACCGTTTTGACATGGCCCTGTCACTTTTGTGACACTGATGCTATCATAAGTACATTTTAACCATAAAGTTATGTAAATCACTCTTGGGTGTCCTGAAAAGGGATCCGTGGCCCGTGACAGTGTGAATGATAATTGATAAGTAAAAAAACAAAAACAGTTGTATTGTCACATGCACGGGATAGGAGCAGTGACATTTGTTGTTTTTCAGGGTCAGCCATAGTAGTATGGCGTCCCTGGAGCAAATTAGGGTTAAGTACCTTGCTCAAGGGCACATCAACAGATTTTTCACCTTGTTGGTCGGGTATTCAAACCAGCTACCTTTCGGTTACTTGCCACGCTAACTGTTACCTGCCACCCTAAAAACCCATGGGACTAATGGGTCTCTCTCTCAGGCAATGGTGTAATGGAGGGTATACGTGGGTATACGCCATATACCTACTTATTTTTCAGTGGCCATTACGTATACTCAATTCTTAATCCCCAAGATGCGTATCAAAGTAGTGTAGTGGTGGTATACGCTGTCTCTATTAATAGGGCTGATGGAACAGATCAGAATGTTTAGCTAAAAATGTTGATAAACATTTTAAGCACAGCAATGTGCACATGGCTGTAGGCCTATGCGCAAATGTTCCAAAATGCAACTTGCGGGAAAACACTGTTCGAAAATGCTACCATGGACAGGAAATAGGGGAGATCTAAAGATGCAACAACTATCATGGGTTGCTAATATGACTAGGATAATGCCTTTGGCTGCTAGACAATGAAAGAAAGTTGAAAGAAAACCAATAGAACAGGAGAACGCATATGAGGAAGTCTTTATAAAAAATAATTGCCTCAACGTTTCTATGGTGGGATTTTGGCTATAGGCTACTTTGAAGCAAGTTAAGACATGCCTCATAATATGAAGTAAAATGTCCAGGTTTTAAACAATTAAAAGAAAGTTTGCACGATATCTATTCCACAAATCTAACAACATAGATTGATTATATTCCATCTAAACAGTCGTTATGCAAAAGTTTATAAAAATATATAATTATACACTTCTATTTTTGCAATTTGAATTACATTTATCAAAAACTCATATACCAACACTACATTGGGACTTTGACTTCAAGGAAGGAACAGCCTGCTGGTGGCTTCAGTGATGGAGGCAAGTCGGGTAAGTAGGTACTAAAGTCCCCAAAGAGTCTTGTCATGTTATGTTGCTAGTAGATTATGAAAACGGAGATAACCAGTAATCTGTGCACCGGGCCATGCAAATGAACTGGCCCACTCGGATCTAGCATGGTGTTTGGGGATGGAATAGCATGTGGCTAGCTATAGCTACCATCGGCCAATAACAGAGTTTTAGCCAGTTTGGTTATAGACGTTCAATGTCTACTATGATGGTAAAGGTTTATCTTATTTTGTGTAACAGTATGAGAAATGCTGATGTGCTGAACTGCTAATAAGTGATGTGTTTCAAGGCTGCTAGTGGTTAGCGCATAGCGGTAAGCCAGCAGGGGTGTAAAAGGGGCTATGCTAATAGCCTGAACGCTGTTTAATTGCTAACTTTTTTAGCTAATACAGAATAAAGAAATCACAAGATATGGTCAGATGATAAGTTGGCTTTAATCAGAGTGCCAAAATATTTTTTCACAAACAATGACGACTCGGTATGATGTGGGTCTTTACCGTCTTACAGTGGCTTCACTCCTGCTGTACATTCACTTGTGTTCTGCTCTTGATGTCACTTTTCCAATCCTTTTCCGACATGACTTCGGTCAAATTCGGATAAAATATAAATTTCTCCCAAAATACTAAAGTAAAGTGATATGTCTAATTGGGACTTTTAGTTGGAAGGATGAAACCAATCAGAATGTTTAACAGCAACCTAATTCTGCAATATTCCCTTTACGGAACAGGGAAAATACAGTATATCAATGCTAATGATAGGCCTAACTGTCTTCTGGTAGATGGAAAGGCTTTCCCAAAAAACGTCTCAATTAAATGTAAACTAGCTACAAAGTAGCCTATGGTGCATTTTTGTTGTTTCCAACACCAAATAAATAGGTTATGCAAAAAATATATATACAAAATTGCTGAGTGAACATTCCAGTAACAGACAGCCAGCCCCGCTGATTTGCCTCTCGCACTAAAGGCTCGCTGCACACAAGAGGCTGATTCTGCGATTGTCTCAACCCAGTATCACAGATTTTTGTGAAATAGACATTAATTGCTTATTGGAAATTAGTGCTAAAAGTATTTTTTTTTTCGTGTGCAGTACACAATTTTGTATACAGTGCACTTCAATAACAAATAAAGACAGTAGGTTACTTAAGACAGAAATGATAGGGAGGGAGGTTGGTTGGTTGGTTGGTCGGGGAGGATGGGTGGGCCAAAAAGGTTATGTGTTGAAATCTCATCATGGATAATTTTAGCTAATTAGCAACTTTGCAACTACTTACTACTTTTTAGCTACTTTGCAACTACTTAGCATGTTAGCTAACCCTTCCCCTAACCCTTCCTCTAACCCTTTAACCTAACTCCTAACTGTAACCTTAACCTCTAACTTACCTAGCGTGTTACCTAACCTTAACCTTAACCTAATAATATGCCATTTAGCAGACGTTTTTATCCAAAGCGACTTACAGTCATGCGTGCATACATTTTTTGTGTATGGGTGGTCCCGGGGATCGAACCCACTACCTTAGCGTTACAAGCGCCGTGCTCTACCAGCTGAGCTACCTCTAACCCTAACCCCTAAACCTAAACCTAACCCTAACCTTAAATGCTAACCTTAATCCCTAGCCTAACTAATGTTATCCACCTAACTAGCCTAGCTAACATTAGCCACAACTAATTGGAATTAGTGTAATGTACACAAATGTGCTATGAAGAAAGAAAATTGTGTAAAAAAACACTAAATGCGTTGTGAAGAAAATTGTGTAACACACAAGAAAAATGACTATTTCTTGTGCCTGTCATGAATTTCCATTAAGTCATTTGTCTATTTCAAAATAAGCTGTGATAGTGTGTTGCATTGTCTATCTTCACAGAAAAGTGTAGGCCTACTTAAAAAAATAACGTTGATTCCAGATTTGTTGAAATGCCATGAGCTTCTCGAATCCAATTCATTAGATCATCCTCCCTGTCCCTGGTGGGCCTTGAAATGGGAGGTCAGGTTCCTCAAAATATACATGCCTCATGGTTACTTTGATGCACTACTGATCACTGTGAAGGTCTGCGCACGACTGTGGCACAGGTAGTGGCATTTTGTGTATCTTTTTACACCTACTAAGACTTACAAATCTAGTCTGGTAAAAGTAGCACATAGCAGGCATATATTAGAAATTGTAGCAATATATATTGTAGAAAATGTTGCAAATAAATAGGCCTACTTACTGGCTTGCTACACCAGAAGCAAAGTACGCTTAGCAGGTAGGCTACTCAACTGTTTTCTTACCCTGTTTTTGACATAGGATCTAGCACCTACACTAGGGAGTCTATGTTAGACTATACTGAACGAAAATATAAACGCAACATGCAACAATTTCAAAGATTTTACTAAGTTACAGTTCATATAAGGAAATCAGTCAATTGAAATAAATTAATTTGGCCCTAATCTATGGATTTCACATGACTGGGAATACAGGTATGCATCTGTTGGTCACAGATACGAGACAGCCTACAGGGAGGAGGTGAGGGCTCTGGGAGTGTGGTGTCAGGAGAATAACCTCTCACTCAAAGTCAAAATCGTGGACTTCAGGAAACAGCAGAGGGTGCACCCCCCCTATCCACATCGACGGGACCGCAGTGGAGAAGGTTGAAAGCTTCAAGTTCATTGGCGGTCACATCACTGACAAACTGAAATGGTCCACCCACGCAGACAGTGTGGTGAAGAAGGCGCAACAGAGCCTCTTCAACCTCAGGAGGCTGAAGAAATTTGGCTTGGCACCTAAAACCCTCACAAACTTTTACAGATGCACAATTGAGAGCATCCTGTCGGGCTGTATCACAGCCTGGTACGGCAACTGCACCGCCCGCAACCGCAGGGCTCTCCAGAGGGTGGTGCGGTCTGCTGAACGCATTACCGGGGGCAAACTACCCGCCCTCCAGGACACCTACAGCATCCGATGTCACAGGAAGGCCAAAAAGATCATCAAGGACATCAACCACCTGAACCACTGCCTGTTCACCCCGCTATCATCCAGAAGGCGAGGTCAGTACAGGTGCATCAAAGCTGGGACCGAGAGAATGAAAAACAGCTTCTATCTCAAGGCCATCAGACTGTTAAATAGCCATCAGATGAGGGAGTGAGTGTGTGAGTGTGTAGGGCACTGTGTGAGTGTGTAGGGCACTGTGATTGTGCATAGAGACAAAAATAAAAATAAAAAGGTAAATGAGGATACAAGGTTAACTCAGATAGTCAGTGTAGCTATAATGTTAGCTATTTATCAGTCTAATTGCTTGGGGATAGAAGCTGTTCAAGAGCCTGTTGGTGCCAGACTTGGTGCACTGGTACCGCTTGCCGCGTGGAAGCAGAGAGAATAGTCTATTGCTTAGGTGGTTGGAGTCTTTAACGATTTTCCGGGCCTTCCTACCACACCGCCTGATATATATGTCCTGGATGGCAGGGAGCTCGGCCGCAGTGATGTACTGGGCTGTCCACACCACCCTCTGTAGTGCCATGCAATCAAAGGCAGTGCTATTGCCATACCAGGCAGTGATGCAACCAGTCAAAATGCTCTCAATGATACAGCTGTAGAGCTTTTGAGGATTTGAGGGCCCATGCCAAACTTTTTCAATCTCCTGAGGGGGAAGAGGCACTGTCGCGCCTTCTTCACGACTGAACTTGAAGTTGTCTACCTGCTCCAGTGCCGCCCCGTTGATGTGTTCGCCACCACCCCCCCTCCCCCTCCCCCTCCCTCACCCCTCTCAGCTCCTTGGTCTTACTGACATTGAGGGAGAGGTTGTTGTTCTGGCACCACACCGCCAGGTCACTGACCTCCTCCCTGTAGGCTGACTCATCATCGCCGGTGATCAGTCCTACCACTGTCGTGTCGTCAGCAAACTTGATGATGGTGTTGGAATCGTGCGTGGCCACGCTGTCGTGGGTGAACAGGGAGTACAGGAAGGGACTAAGCACACACCCCTGTGGGGCCCCTGTGTTGAGGGTCAGCATGACGGAAGTGATGTTGCACTCCTCTTCAATGGCTGTGCGAAGTTGCTGGATATTGGCGGGAACTGGAACGCGCTGTCTTACACGTAGATCCAGAGCCTCGCAAACATGCTCAATGGGTGACATGTCTGGTGAGTATGCAGGCCATGGAAGAACTGGGACATTTTCAGCTTCCAGGAATTGTGTACAGATCCTTCCGACCTGGGGCCATGCATTATCATGCTGAAACATGAGGTGTTGGCGGTGGATGAATGGCAAGACAATGGGCCTCAGGATCTCGTCATGGTATACATATGTTCGTTGTCCGTAGCTTATGCATACCCTTACCATAACCCCACCGCCACCATTGGGCATTCTGTTCACAATGTTGACATCAGCAAACCGCTCGCCCACACAACGCCATACACGTGGTCTGCGGTTGTGAGGCCGGTTGGACGTACTGCCAAATTCCCTAAAACGACGTTGGTAGAGAAATTACCATTCAATTCTCTGGCAACAGTTCTGGTGGACATTCCTGCAGTCAGCGTGCCAATTGCATGCTCCCTCAAAAGTTGAGACATCTGTGGCTGTCAAGGGGTGCTGAAGGTGGGTGTGGTGCATGAATCAAGCGCAGGACGCAGAAGCTCAGTCCAAAAGACTTTAGTGCAATATTCACGTAGAAAATAAGCACAATAAGCCCAAAGGCGAAATAACGGCGCACACAGGCGTCAAACAAACGGCGCACTAACATGTGCGAAAAACCTCTCCAAAACACTGGAGGGAAGTACTTAGCTCCAACACAAAACAGAAGAGCAATCACACACAAAGACAAACACACACAACGAGAACTAAATAGGACACTAACGAGGACTAACAAGACACAGGTGTACAACATCAAGACAAAACCAAACGAACATGAAACATAGATCGGTGGCAGCTAGTACTCGGGGGACGACGACCGCCGAAGCCTGCCCGAACCAGGAGGAGGAGCAGCCTCGGCCGAAACCGTGACAGTACCCCCTTGACGCGCGGTACCAGCCGTGCGCCGACCCCCGGCCTCGGGGACGACCAGGAGGACGCGGAGCAGGGCGCGCGGGATGGTCCCGGTGGAACTCCGACAGGAGAGATGGGTCTAGGATGTCCCTCCGCGGCACCCAGCACCGCTCCTCCGGGCCGTACCCCTCCCACTCCACGAGATACTGGAGACCCCCATCCGGCGTCTTGAGTCCAAGATGGACCGAACGGTGTACACCGGAGCCCCTCGATGTCCAGTGGGGGGCGGAGGAGTCTCCCCTATCTCATTGTCCTGGAGTGGACCAGCTACCACCCGGCCTGAGAAGAGACACATGGAACGAGGGGTTAATATTCTTATACTCAACAGGTAGATGTAACCTATAACATACCTCGTTCAATCTTCTCAGGACTTTAAAGGGCCCCACAAACCGCCGACCCAGCTTCCGGCAGGGCAGGCGGAGGGGTAGGGTTTCTGGTAGAGAGCCAGACTCGATCTCCGGGTGCGTACACCGGCCCCTCACTGCGGTGGAGATCGGCGCTCGCCTTTGTGACGAAGGACGGCCCGCTGCAGGTGGACGTGGGCAGCGTTCCACGTCTCTTCCGAGCGCCTCATCCAATCATCCACCGCAGGGGCCTCGATCTGGCTCTGCTGCCAAGGTGCCAGAACCGGCTGGTAACCTAACACACATTGGAAGGGGGTTAGGTTGGTAGAGGAGTGGCGGAGAGAGTTCTGGGCCATCTCGGCCCAGGGAATGTACCGTGCCCACTCCTCCGGCCGGCCCTGGCAATACGACCTCAGAAACCTACCCACATCCTGGTTGACACGTTCTACCTGCCCGTTACTCTCCGGGTGGTACCCTGAGGTAAGGCTAACCGAGACCCCCAACCGCTCCATGAACGCTCTCCAAACACGGGAGGTAAACTGGGGGCCTCGATCAGACACTATATCCTCGGGTACCCCATAATGCCGGAAAACGTGGGTAAATAGGGCCTCAGCGGTCTGTAGGGCAGTAGGAAGACCCGACATAGGGAGAAGACGACAGGCCTTAGAGAACCGGTCCACAACGACCAGGATGGTGGTATTCCCCTGAGAGAGGGGAAGGTCTGTCACAAAATCCACCAAGAGGTGGGACCATGGTCGTTGTGGAATGGGCAGGGGTTGTAACTTACCCCTGGGCAGATGTCGGGGCGCCTTACACTGGGCGCACACCGAGCAGGAGGAGACATAAACCCTCACATCCCTAGCCAAAGTGGGCCACCAGTATTTAGTGCTAAGGCAATGCACTGTCCGGCCAATACCCGGATGTCCAGAGGAGGGTGACGTGTGAGCCCAGTAAATGAGTCGATCCCGAATCTCGAGCGGAACGTACTTCCGACCCTCAGGACACTGTGGAGGGCTGGCGTCGGTACGCAACGCTCGCTCGATTTCGGCATCGACCTCCCACACCACCGGTGCCACTAGGCAAGACTCCGGTAGTATGGGAGTAGGCTCAACGGACCTCTCCTCCGTGTCATACCGCCGGGACAGCACATCTGCCTTACCATTCTGGGACCCAGGGATGTACGTGATTTTAAATACGAACCTGGTGAGAAACATACTCCATCGAGCCTGGCGAGGGTTCAGTCTCCTCGCTGCCCGGATGTACTCCAGGTTCCGATGGTCAGTCAAAATGAGGAAAGGGTGTTGAGCCCCCTCAAGCCAATGCCTCCACACCTTAAGGGCTTGAACTACAGCTAACAGCTCCCTGTCCCCAACGTCATAGTTACGCTCCGCCGGGCTGAGCTTTTTTGAGTAAAAAGCACAGGGGCGGAGTTTAGGTGGCGTGCCGGACCGCTGAGAGAGAACGGCCCCTATACCAGCCTCAGACGTGTCTACCTCAACCTGAAAGGGTAATGCGGGATCCGGATGCGCCAGCACCGGAGCCGACGTAAACAGGTCCTTCAGTCTCCTAAAGGCCCTGTCCGCATCAGCTGACCACTGCAGGCGCACCGGCCCCCCTTTCAGAAGGGACGTGATGGGAGCTGCCACCTGTCCAAAACCCCGGATAAACCTCCGGTAGTAATTCGCAAAGCCCAAGAACTGCTGCACCTCTTTTACAGTGGTTGGAGTTTGCCAATTACGCACAGCGGACACACGATCCACCTCCATTCTCACCCCTGACGCGGACAACCGATAACCCAAAAAAGGAGACCGACTCCTGGAAAAAACAGACATTTCTCTGCCTTGACATATAGGTCGTGCTCCAACAGCCTCCTCAATACACGACGCACCAGGGTTATATGCTCGGCTCGGGTAGACGAGTACACCAGAATGTCATCAATGTACACGACCACCCCTTGTCCCTGCATATCCCGGAAAATGTCATCTACGAAGGATTGGAAGACTGATGGAGCATTCATCAACCCATATGGCATGACGAGATATTCGAAATGACCTGACGTGGTACTAAACGCTGTCTTCCATTCGTCGCCCTCCCTAATGCGCACCAAGTTATACGCGCTCCTGAGATCCAATTTGTGAAAAACCGCGCCCATGCAATGACTCTGTCATGGTCGCAATCAGAGGGAGTGGATAACTGTATTTCACAGTAATCTGATTGAGACCACGGTAATCAATGCACGGGCGCAACCCTCCATCTTTCTTCTTCACAAAAAGAAGCTCGAGGAGGCGGGAGAAGTGGAGGGCCGAATGTATCCCTGTCTCAAAGATTCGGCTATGTAAGTCTCCATAGCTTTTCTCTCCTCTTGAGACAAAGGATACACGTGGCTCCGTGGGAGCGCTGCTCCTGCCTGGAGATCAATCGCACAATCCCCCTGTCTATGAGGAGGCAACTGCGTCGCCCTAGTTTTACTAAACACGAGAGCTAAATCCCCATATTCAGGCGGCATGTGCAGTGCGGGCACTTGGTTTGGACTTTCCACCGAAGTCGCCCCCACGGAAACACCCAGACATCGCCCCTCGCACTGAGCAGACCACCCATCGAGAGCCCTCTGTTGCCACGAAATAGCAGGGTTATGGGTACTTAACCAGGGAATTCCCAGCACCACTGGGTACGCAGGAGAG
This sequence comes from Coregonus clupeaformis, assembly GCF_020615455.1. Lineage (NCBI taxonomy): Eukaryota > Metazoa > Chordata > Actinopteri > Salmoniformes > Salmonidae > Coregonus > Coregonus clupeaformis. Next base: position 1,491,297 of record NW_025533467.1, read on the forward strand.
TCGATCAGATACAGCTGTATAGTCTCTTCATGACCCCCCTGCGCACACATCCTAAGTGGTGCTGTGATCTCCCTAATCAACCCCGACCCCAACGGGCGGCTATCTAAGGCATGAACGGGAAAAGGTTTGTCAACAGGTAGGAGAGGGATCCCTAAATCTAAACAAAACTTCCGATCCACAAAATTCCCAGCTGCGCCTGAATCTACATTCTACTAGCGCCTTATGCTGGGAATGAGGTGCAACCTGTGGAAAACACACAGGTATACAAAAGTGCGCAACAGAAAGCTCTGGGTAAGTGGGACGTCTACTCACCTGGGAGGCCCCCCCAGTGCGTGGCCTGTTGTCTTCTCCCCCGGAGAACCCTCCCCAGCACCTGGCCGCAGTGTGCCCTCCACGACCGCACTTGGTGCAGGAGACAGGCCCCCTCGGGCTCCTCCTCCTCCTATCTCTAGCGCCGGCACCCCCGAGCTCCATAGGGCTCGGCTCGGAGGTGCCGGAGGGCGGAATGGACGGACCCCCCTCGGGACGTCCACGGGTGGCCAGCAGGGTGTCCAGACGGATGGACATATCGACCAACTGGTCGAAGGTGAGATGGGTATCCCTGCAGGCCAACTCACGTTGAACGTCCTCCCGTAGGCTACATCGAAAATGGTCGTTCATTCCACCCTGCGTCCGCCGCTAGAGTCCGGAACTCTAGAGCAAACGCCTGTGCGCTCCTCCTCCCCTGTCTCAGGTGGACTAGACGCTCCCTCGGCATAGGAGATGGTGTTGGCGTCCATCTTCCTCCACTCGGCGTTAGCCCACTCCAACGCCTTGCCCGTGAGACAGGAGATGAGGGCGGAAACGCTCTCGTGTCCCGAGGGCACCGGGTGTACAATGGCCAGGTAGAGCTCCACCTGCAGGAGGAACCCCTGACACCCGGCAGCTGTTCCGTCATACGCCCTCGGGAGCGAGAGCCGAATCCCCCTGGGTTCCGGACCTGGGACTGGTGGACCGGCCGATGGGGTTGGCAGGGTAGGTGGAGGTGTGGGTACCCCGCTGGCCTCCCATCGGTGCAGGGTGTTGATGACGTCCTGTAGAGCGGTCCCCAGTTGTCGTATCTGGTCATCTTGGCCGCGAACATGCTCCTCGAGCGACTCAGGCGTAACTACAGATCCTGCTGATTCCATTGTGGTGTGTGATTCTGTCAAGGGGTGCTGAAGGTGGGTGTGGTGCATGAATCAAGCGCAGGACGCAGAAGCTCAGTCCAAAAGACTTTAGTGCAATATTCACGTAGAAAATAAGCACAATAAGCCCGAAGGCGAAATAACGGCGCACACAGGCGTCAAACAAACGGCGCACTAACATGTGCGAAAAACCTCTCCAAAACACTGGAGGGAAGTACGTAGCTCCAACACAAAACAGAAGAGCAATCACACACAAAGACAAACACACACAACGAGAACTAAATAGGACACTAACGAGGACTAACAAGACACAGGTGTACAACATCAAGACAAAACCAAACGAACATGAAACATAGATCGGTGGCAGCTAGTACTCCGGGGACGACGACCGCCGAAGCCTGCCCGAACCAGGAGGAGGAGCAGCCTCGGCCGAAACCGTGACAGTGGCATTGTGTTGTGTGTCAAAACTGCACATTTTAGAGTGGCATTTTATTGTCCCCAGCATAAGCATATGTGTTATGATCATGCTGTTGAATAATCTTCTTGATAAGCCACACCTGTCAGGTGGATGGATTATCTTGGCAAAGGAGAAATGCGCACTAACAGGGAAGTAAACACATTTGTACACATTAGCTTTTTGTGCGTATAGAACATTTCTGGGATCTTTTATTTCAGCGCTTATATTTTTGTTCAGTGCATGTTGACAAAGGAATTTGAACCACGTGGTAAAAAAAAGACAAGAGGGCAATTGAGAAATGATAATTTCCCTGCCTTATCAGGCTGTTTCCACACACACAAACCTACAAGACTGTATGTAAGATAGTCAGTCGCAACCACCAATAGTCAGCAGAAACCACCAAAATGGCTACAGAGACTCTATCCACATTCTGCACACATACTGACACTATGCTGGTACTGTCTTCAGTGGCGGCTGGCCGATAGAGGGCGCTAGGGCGCCGCCCCCTTAAATAAAATTATTTAAAAAAATAAAATAAAAAATAAATAAAAAAAATAATAATAATAATAAAAACATCAGTATGTCAATATTTGTGTGTTTGAAATATGGAATGCACACAGTAATAATATGTGTAAGATATGATAGAAAATCATATTCGCAACCTTTCCTCTGCCTGTCAAACGCCTCGTCAGCTCTGGGCGATACAGAAAGTGCCCCGAGGAGGCGGGTCTACGTAGCAGTTAAGCCAATTGCTAATTTAAGATATGAATGTATGACATAAAATGTAGCTAATCAGCGATTTTAATTCGAATCCAAGGAGGGCGATTATTTTATCGCCCCAAGCTCGCCCTGATAAAATAAGGACCGGGCTCCAGTGGCGCCATTTTTACTAGACGACAATGGCGAGCGCAAAGCGTTACTCCTCCAAGACCCAACCCTAACTCGGTGAAATCTCTCCTCCAAGATCCGTTTGAGAGGAGAACTTTGTCAGAGAAAGTTCGGGTGAAAGAGCTGGGCCCAGATCAACCTGACCTCTCAATCAGACAGCAGGCTAGCGAGAAAGGGAAGCAGTATATGCGCGGCTTCTCCCGTAGCTGGTACACCAGGAAGGCTTGGCTAGCTGGGTGCACTGATGCTAATGCTTTATTTTGCTTTCCGTGCTTGCTTTTTAAAACGACGGGGTCAGATTCAGCATGGACAGGTACCGGAGTGAGGGATATGAAGCACCTGTCAGAGAAGGTAAAGAAACATGAGAACACCAGGGCACACATGGACAACTCTGTAAAGCTAGCTGTATTAGGAAGGGTGAACATTGCTACGCAGCTGGATGACGGCCACAGGATTGCGGTGAGGAAACACAATGAGGAGGTGGATAAAAACAGGCACATTCTATCCAAAATTATCGATTGTGTGAAGTTCTGTGGGGCTTTTGAGTTGGCCTTGCGTGGGCACGAGGAGACTGACTCCTCGGACAACCCCGGCATTTTCCGGGGCTTAGTGGATTTTGTTGCCTCCCTCGACAGTGTGCTGGAGGAGCACCTGAAGACAGCTACTGTTTTTAAGGGCACGTCAAAGACGATACAGAACGAGCTGTTGGACTGTATGCTGTCAGTGCTTAAGGATTACATCCTGGAGGAAGTAAAGAGTGCTGATTTTATCGCCATTCAAGCTGACGAGACGACTGACGTTTCCACCCACTGCCAGTTGGTGCTTGTGATACGCTACATCGATGCTAAAAGTAACGTCCAAGAGCGTTTTTTCGAGTTCATTTTGATCGAGAACGCAACCGCCGACACCATCGCTACAGCGCTGCTGGAGAGGCTCAGCACCATACTCTCACATGGACAAAAGGCCAAACTTATTGCCCAGGCTTACGACGGAGCAAGTGTGATGAGGGGAGCCACCGGCGGAGTGCAGCGTAAAATAGTGGATGTGTACGAAAATGCGCACTACGTCCACTGCTATGCACATCAGCTGAACCTCATCATGCAGCAGGCTACTTCACGCATCCCCAGGATCGGCACTTTCTTTTCCGACCTTGCAGGATTTTCTGCTTTCTTCTCCAGGTCTCCCAAGCGAACCACCGTGCTTGACGAAGTGGTTGCGCATAGACTCCCCAGAGCCTCTACAACACGGTGGAACTTCCACAGTCGCGCTGTAAACACTGTGTACGAGTACAGGGATGACCTCCTAACGTGTTTCCAGACCATCAGAGACTCTGGGAACTTTGATGCCCCGACTGTCAGAGAGGCGGGGGGGCTTTGTGAGGATGCTCGAAGACGAGGCTTTCTGTTTTTTCCTGGCACTGTTCCACAAGATCATGCCAAATGTGGACATGCTTTTCAGCCAGCTGCAGAAGAGGAACATCGACCCTGTCTTCATTAAAGCACTTGTCCAGAGGTTCACAGACAGCATGCTAACAATCAGGTAAATAACTATATTTACTATTGGCTGATAAAGATGTTGTTAGAAAGATGAATAGTTCACTTACAACAGTTTAAAAGCCTAAATGTGTCTGGTCATCAAAGTGAGTGATTATCATAGAGCCGTCACAATTATATTTGTTTTAGTATTTTAAAAGGAAAGAGAAGACACAATCAGACGTTGATAATAATGCAGGAAAGTACTACACAGTTTGTAATAATTATTCAGGTGTCCACCAGCTCAATTTCTAGAAGAGGCCTAGTTGTTATTGAAGATTAACTTTATTGCTAAGTGCACAGCAGAACAAAATGATGTTGCATCCCTCTCACAAATGTAATAGAAAAAGGCTTTAAAACGTAATAACATCAGTTAATTATGTACATCACAGGTTAAAAGCAGTTACTAGACATAGTTTGTGTGTATATACACAATATCTGTCTGTCTGTCTGTCTATATATATATATATATATATATATATATATATATATATATATAAGTCACTGGTTGTGTGTTGAGGGGGAATTACAGTGAGTTAAGAAGTCTGATTGCAAGTTATCAAATTAAACTTTATTTTTTGGACCCAGGGCCTCAATTCCCTCTTTGTGTGGGGACAGCGCATCTGACGAGCAGCACCAGCCCATCAAGCGACGGAGGATGCTGGGACCAGGAGAACAACAGAGGTTGGCTATAGAGGTAAGTTGTGATGTAATTGTCAGTGTTTCCCCCTAGAACTTTTTTCAGGCCTGGTAGTATGTAGCCAAAACCCTGAACAATCAGCACCTTGGTAATCATATACTTGAGTTGGACATAGGCATGTGTCAGTCAGGATCACTTGCATCAAAATAGCTTAATTGCAAATTAAAGCTGATGATGTATCTTTTACAGGTATGTGATACCATCCTGAGTCATGCCAAAGAGAGGTTCTCCTTCACCCAGCACCTCATCAGCGCAACACTATTGCACGGAGAGTTGTTCCCACAACACAGTGTGAAGTTCCCGATACAGCGCTTGAAACAACCGTGGAGGCGTACCCCATGTTGAACAAGGCCAAGCTCAAAACCGAACTGTCCCTCATCTATGAGAACAGTGAGTTCAAGGCTTGTAGTGGTGCAGTGCCCCTGTACCAGTTCTTCATGGAGAACAACCTTCAGAGCACTTTCACAGAGACTGCCAGCCTCCTCAAGATCCTCATCACCACACCCATGACAACTGCTGAGTCAGAAAGGTGCTTCTCTACACTGAAAAGGATCAAGACCTTCCTGAGAAACAGCATGACACAGGATCGCCTGAACGCTCTGGCCATGCTCTCCATGGAGAAGAAACTTGTCAGGGACATTCCTGACTTTAATCAAAGGGTCATTGAGAGGTTTGCCACTCAGAAGGACAGACGGGCAAAATTCCTGTACAAATAAGATGACAGACACACACACACAGAGCAGCTCTGGCCGCATGTTTCTTTGTATATAGTTGACCTTAGCATAAAAATCCAGTTATATATGGTACTCTAGAAAGTCTTAATAGTGTCTTTGCTAATATTACTGTATATATGTTGTTTTGTATCAATTAATTGTTGCAGTTCTGGAGCACATTAACAATTAGTCACATTTAGTATGATCATAAAATACTGTATGCTATTCTTCCAGTCAAAGGTTTGAGTTCATCCACTTGATATCCATTTCTATATTATACATCCTTTTATACAGTGTAAGATTTCCTATAAACTTTATAACAATTTCATGTTATTGTCCACTTTCCACTCTGTTCTGACAGCATGCCTGTTGCGTTGCCTGTTTACTACCAATGGTGAAAAGTTCACTTTAAATGCAAATGAAAGGCTTGGGTTTGTGTAATATGTTTTTGTGTAAGAATGCCTCAACTTTTTAATATTGGCATTAAATAATTACTGAATGTTTCACTGAGCACTGCTGTCCTGCAGTTTGTGTTAAAATATATCGCGATGGTTACAGGAAAAAAAAAGTATGGCACAGCCCCACCGAGAATATTTTTCACCAGCCGCCACTGACTGTCTTTATATTCCCCACTTCCCAGGGAGAGAGTTATTGTGATTGTGTCAGCCTCCCCGTGGCAGAACCAGGGACATAGGGGTAGGCTGTCAAATTGTGCTGCTTAAGAAGTCAAATTCTTGGTAAGAGTCATAACGAGCCAGGAGGTTTGTTGACAGATAGACAGTAGCAGAGTGGTAACAAGCCTCCATACCACCACCCTGTCAGATTTTCTCTGGAATTTATTACCAGATTCATGAGAGGGTCTTTATGATTTTAATGCTCTCACATTCTGCCTACAGTTGATAGCGTACATATTGGAGTATATAATTAATCCCCAATAGCTTCCAAATTTGAATATTTGGACCATGATCTATATTTACCATGGTCAATTTCAAAAGAATGCCAGCTACAAAGTGTAGGTGGTTTGTGAAATTATGCTCATATACAAATTAGTTCTAATTTGCTCTCATTATACAGTGATGAGAAGCAAACAGACATGTGCATGTATGGCACAGAGAGAAAGGGAATGAGAGTGTGCGAGGGAGAGCGAGAGAGCGCAAATGAAAACACAGGGGCTGTCTAATAATATAAGTAGGGTGGATCTCTCAAACACTTTCCTGATGTTCTTTTTCCTCCCAGTTCGTCCTGTTTTCACAGAGCCGTGGACCTCACGACAAAATGTTATTGAAGCCACTAACGAAATGCTATGTGACTGTCTTATTAATCTAAAGGGTTTTCTTCCAAGTGGATTGCTGTCAGACTTTGATTGATTGCCCCGGTGCCCAGATCTGTACGTCAACATTAGACATTCAGGGACGAAATGAGGGTACTATTAATCAACTTTGCCACCTTCAGTCTGTGGCTTCTACCAACGGTAAGCTATTTCACATATTTCAGTGTTGGCAATAATTTTCAGATAAACAGGTGCTTTTCAGAGAGTTAAAGTAAAAATGTGTGGCTGGATTTTTTTCCATGTAGCTTTTGTAAAATAACAATAGTACTTGGCTCTTGTCTTTGTGCCCTATGCTTTGTCTATTTTGTCTCTTCACGAGCAGAGAAACCAAACTATACTGAACAGAAATATAAACGCAATATGTAAAGTGTTGGTCCCATGTTTCATGAGCTGAAATAAAAGATCCCAGAAATGTTCCAAATGCACAAAAAACGTATTTCTTTCCAATTTTGTGCACAAATTTGTTTACATCCCTGTTAGTGAACATTTCTCCTTTGCCAAGATAATCCATCCACCTGACAGGTGTGGGATATCAAGAAGCTGATTAAACAGCATGATCATTACACAGGTGCACCTTGTGCTGGGGACAATAAAAGGCCACTCTAAAATGTGAAGTTTTGTCACACACAACTTTTTTCCTCACTTCAGAGTTCTCCAGCATCATTCTCATGTATGATGATCATATGAGTACAGTAATGATTATTGCCCATGCTAGACAATAAAGTAGTGTGAACTATGTGTGCCATCTTTCACGGCCATCCTCATTACCACAGGCTGAGGTTCCCCATGTAAGATTGCCTTCTAACCCAGCCATGGCCTGGCATACAGACACCCTGACACAGAGCCATGGCCATGGCTGTCAGAGTGTGGTGCCCAATTAGTTCTGGAGCATGGCTGACATACTACCCTGCTAGTGGAGGAGATGAATGCAGTGGCTCAGAGTTCATTAGCCTGCAGAGGGTTCTGTAACGGAATGTTGGTTAGACAGTGGATTACAGCCAGGAGATTAGTTGTAAGAAGGCATGCAGGGATGGGATGTGTAGGCTAACATACAGTGAGATGGGTCGGGGTATATAGCAAGGATATATCATATTACCAATGAATGGATAGGATTGGGAGCATGCTATGCTGTATGGTATAGTCCCATGGGCTTGGCATACAGTACACTGTAGTAGACTTTACAACCCACCGTTGTGCATACAAACATTTCACTGCACCTGCGATAACATCTGCAAATCTGTGTACAAGACCAATAAACTCTGATTTGATTTTGATTTGATTTGTGCACTTCATCTCAGAAATATTGGATTGATAAAAAAAAAAAAAAGACTGATGGGCTTATTAGCATTTGTCTTTTTATGGAACACGTTAAAGGGTGGTAGCCATTCTAGCTCAGTGAGAGTCCTTATAAAGTTCCATCTAAAGATAATTGAGGAAGAAGACTATTCCCTTTCTATTTTAGCCTGAAAATTAACGAGGTCGAAGTTTGCCAGTTCGAATTTGAAGAAAATAGACAGATTATGCCATGGCCATGGGTTTATATGTTTCTTATTATAAGTTCACTGTAATGTCCAGAGCTGTCAACTGACATGGAAATGTCATGTACATGTTGTGTATTTATAATCTACATATAATACCAAGACTTTGGATGATTCATATCCACTATACAACTAGAATTATAAACTGGGTGGTTTGAGCCCTGAATGCTGATTGGCTGAAAGCCGTGGTATATCATGGGTATGACAAAACATTTATTTTTACTGCTCTAATTACATTGGTAACCAGTTTATAATAGCAATAAGGCACCTCAGGGGTTTATGATAAATGGCCAACATACCATGGCTAAGGGCTGTATCCAGGCACTCCGCGTTGCGTCGTGCTTAAGAACAGTCCTTAGTCGTGGTATATTGGCCATATA